>NC_133533.1:30930376-31230376 GCF_048544455.1 Silene latifolia | reverse complement strand
CTGAGCACCACAGAACCTATTGTCAGTGTTATCATTTCCCTTTATTTTTTCGGTGCAATATCTAAACCCAAAAAGCTTCGGGAAAGGACGATTTGTCTAAAATAAGGAGACACTCCTTTCATCCCAATCATTTGTTTAGCTTTGATTAAAAAACCTCTCACAAATAATTTTAATAAAAGGTATACAAATGATTGAGAAGGGAGTAACATTAGTTTTAACCACAAGGCTCAGTACACCAAGTTGCCTGCCATATTACTCAAAAAGGTAGTAAGGGGCCTACAACTTAACCACATTCAGATTTAATGTGATATCAAATAGCTATACTCATGAAGTGGAGATGCAAACTAACGAAACATGGTTCTCTTCTGCCAAAGAACGAGCTACCAGCCATATGTATTTAAAACACTTGCTTTAGTGAAATAAAGAGCACTAAATGTCTGGCAAATCTAATTACCAAATCGCTAAAACAAATTGAGGACGAATTACAAAGTCCTCACCTTTGAAGATGCCGCATAATAGCCCAAGACAAAGGTGAGTACTCATTAACAATGCACCAGACTACATGCCTCGTTCACCCAACCTAAAGACCTGATAAATAACAGCTGTCTAAAACCCAATAACACCAAAATAAAAGGTAATTGAAGTATAAGTTTGTTGAAAATAATTAATCCAATAACAAGCAAACATCAAATTAATAATAAATCTAATCACCCGAGTGTAACTAACATTGAGCGCAACGTATTTCACAATAACTAAGACGTCACTACCTATACACACTACAAGATAAACCTGTGCTAAGGTGAGCCATCACCGAAAATTTGCTTTTAAATTTAAATTGCTTTATTTCCCCTGTGCAATTTTCCACGATCTGCTCTCATTCTATATTGACATTTAATGTATATAAGGTAGTTTCTTCCTTATTGTTTAATTTCATTTCGAACAACGAATAAAAACAAAATTACTGAATATAACACCAATTTGATGGTATTTTTCCAAAAGACAATGAACTATCCATAATAGATGATGCGTGTCTAAAATATGATGTTTCACACTTTATTCTACATGCATTTCAGAGCTCAAATCTGCAATATATGCCATTATTTCCCTATTTTCCTCTACTTTTGTGTTTTTGTCTATTGTTGCAGAAATATGAAGAATTGAGCGGAAATCGAGCTGAATCTGTCCCTAAGTAATTAACATTGCATTTGACATGAAGTATTGACTCGAGGAATGAGCTTGGTGCGCGTTTCAATGCCTAAAGATAGCAAAAGCATGGGTGCGTACGAGTTTAACAAGCGAAGAAGTGCTTCTCGACATTGCAGCCTGCTTCAGATGGCTATATCTCGAGTTCTAGACCTGATAATCGAGTGATTCCAGTTGGAGGTGAAAGCTTATCCTCTTAGCTTTCCAACGCCGCGTAGAACGCCTGATTTGACCAAGTAACGAAGAAATGGCAGCTGTTTTAAGATCAGTGCGCGCTGCAGAATCGTCGAAATGCAATGCAATGTACAGTCTGTTGGTCGATCGACTGGTCCAAGTGGTCGATCGACCACCCCACGGGTTCCAGTAGCTACTGTTCGCTGCTACTCAGTCGATCGATTGGGTCTTGTGGTCGATCGACCACCCCTCGACTCTGACGCAAATTAAGAACGAGAATTAGAAGCCCAATTGTAATTAGGTTTTAGGTTTTTGCGTGACATCTCTATAAATAAGACCTCGAACATCAGTTTGAGGGGGCATTCAGTAGGGGTTAATCCCATCTATTGATTTGACTTTACTGCTTAGAATCCAATTATAATTAGTTTAATTTTCAATAAAGTTCTCCTTTTGCAATCTGATTCTTCCTGCCTTTCTTTTATTCGGTATTTCTGCTCTTTATTTCAGTATTATTTCAATTCATTCAGTAGTTAGGTTGTTAGTATAGATCCCAAACCTTTAATTCAATTGTTGCAATTTATAATTCAAGTAGTTTAGTTATGCCTTTGCTATTCGTTTTTATCGCTTTATTGGTTGTAGTTAGAATTGATATGCGTAGCTAGAAACCCCGTGCTAAGATGTGAGGGGAGCTGCGGCGAAGACGATGTAGATTAGTAGACCTGATGTCGGCCTTTGGTCGATCGACTGGATTAGTCAGTCGATCGACTGGACCTGTCGGTCGATCGATTGGATTAGTCAGTCGATCGACTGACGCGCGATAGATTAGCACCGTTTCAATGTTTTAATTGCAATATTTGACAACGAGACCGAGAGGAGACTTGTTAGATGCTTAGTATTTGACCGACCCACAAGATCGAGAGATAGGGGAGGGAAAATAGATTAATAAATTGAGACGACTAAATTGCTAGATCGAAAGATAATGTAATTTAGGCATTAGGAATCACTTTTCAGGGCGAGAGCTAGTATTAGTGAGACCTAGGGACCAAAGAGCATAGGCCGAGAGGCGCTACTAGTTAAGAATGGACCGAGAGGACTTCTTATTTGCCCACCTATCGTGATTTATCAGACTTACTTAGATACCATCGTCGTAGTCATGAGTGAACCGACCGTCTTAGCATTCTTTCTATTATTGTTACATTTCTCTTTATTACTTGCCTTTTATTTATGCATTTAGATATCATCCACTCCAAAACCCCCATAACTGTTACCCTTAGACTAGAATTAATAACAACTATTATCTCCCTACCTCCCTGCGGATCGACCCTTACTACCGCTTGCTAGTTGTAGTTTGGAAATTATAAATTTTATTTTTGATACTCACAACGACGGGTATCAAATTTTGGCGCCGTTGCCGGGGAGGCAGCGCTAGTTTTAGTTGTTTTTAGTTTTAGTCTTTCTTTCTTTAGTCTCAGGGAACTTCGGTTCCTTGAGACCGTTCTCATGTCGTTCCTTCTGAGTTTTCCGCAGGAAGAGAACGAAATCTTTGGTGTTTATTTAGCCGGACTTTAGGAGTTTATTGAGCCCAGGCAGATGCCTTTTCCGATCTCCAAATATGCTGCACCATTTTCCGGCAAATGAATGACCCTACGCGAGCATACCTCGAGTCTATAGGTAAGTGGGATTTCGAAGGGATCCCCGTAATTGAGGTATTAGAATTCTTTAATTGGTTTGCTACTGAATCTCTTAAACCTACTTTTTCTCTTCATGTTGACTCAGATGAGGGGGTGGGTGAGACCTTAGAAACCAATCTAGGAAATCTTGTGAGACATAGAGGAGACCATTAGCGTGGTTGACAATCTTTTTTATGAGGATAGTTTTGAACCCCTTTATGATTCTTGCACTGATAGTGAGGACGATTTGGAGGCTCTCTTTGAGAACCTCCATCTTGACGAGTCTAGCGATGAGGAGAGTGATAGTCTAGAGGTTAAATGGGATACTTATGATGATGAGTCTATTTTCGGAGACCCCATTGACCTATTTGACTTTACCATCCCATGCATTTGGGACGATTATCCACCTTCTCCCTTAGTTGACCAGACTCCTCCACCTCACATGTCATACCCGTCAGAGTATTTTAATTCTACTCGCGTTATTATTGAATCGAATGCACCTAAGTTCGTTAATTCTCCACCTGTGGTTAACTTGAGCTTTTATATTCCGCCCTTAGCTGGAGGGAAGAATTATTTTGTGGATGATTTTAAGAGCTGCCATAGGAAATTTGTTAGGCTTAAATGTTTTTACATTTTGATTTCCTATGCTATTTCTATCTTATGGTGCTACTTACAGTTTTGTGTAGCACATGCGGAGATGTATGATAGGTTCTTTGAGAGCCTTGAGTTGTTTTGATTGGGCTCCATTAGAGTAAGCTGCTGAAGAAAAAAAGGTCGAGCGGGACCTGTCTGAAACCAGCGCTAGCCGGGAGGCAACCCGGATGTGATTTATTTAGTTTTGCGAATAAACTTCATAGTTGTTTAGAAATAAAAACTCTTAGTGTGTGCTTAGTTTAATTTTCGTCTTTAGACTGTTACAATTGGGTTTTGCGCAATTTTGGGCGCGTTATTTTGTGCATTTACAGGTTCATAGACCTCATTAGTTCAATTCATTGAGCTAATTCGAAGAAAACAGAACTTACAAGGCAGTATTTGATCGATCGATCGGCCCTTGTGGTCGATCGACTGAGCTGCGACTTCCAGGAGTTTCTGTTCCTGTTCACCTTGGTCGATCGACTGGGTGATGTGGTCGATCGACCATGTTCGCTGTTGTACCTGTTTTTCGATCATTCCCCTGCTGTGTTTGATCAATTTGCGGAGTTGAGGGAGTCTTTTCTCCACTTTATTTTTCGTTTCATTTCTGTTTTCTTCTGTTTTTCTTAACTTTGCACATAATTGTCGCTTCATTATTGTTTTCTCGGTTTTATGCGTGGTATTTGTTTATCTTTTCAGGTATTTATTGGTAGCATCACTTGCCACTCTTGAAACCTCCTAGCTCACGCTGGTTTGGGGAGGTTTCCTTTTGCTGCGCTTAAAGTCTTGTGAGTTCCCGAGTCCTTTTCATGTCTTATTTGTTTATTTTATCGCAAAATCCCATTTCCTTTGCTATTTTCATTACATGATTTTGCACAATGAGGACATTGTGTGATTTGGTTTGGGGAAGGGTTTTGCGTTGCATTTCATTTGCTTGCATTCACGTTTACATTTCAGTTTGCATTTGTTTATTTCATTTCCCTTATATATATACAAAAATTCAAACAAAAAAAAAAAAAAAAAAAAAAAAAAGCCAAAAAAATTTCAAAAATTTCAAAAAAATGCACGTTTACTTTAGCATATAGGTCGAGTCGGAACGGTAGTATTTCAATGATGACATTGCATTTTCAGCTGTTTATGCCTAAGCCGTGCTTAATTGACATGTTATTAGTAGAATCGCATATGCATATCTACGAGTTTTTGTTAAAATATTTGCTGGACTTGAAATTTGACTTTGAATTTTGGCAAACTACATCATTTTCTGAGGTTTAGAGCTTATAACTGGTGACATTCATGACCAGTTTATCTAGGATGTGAGTAGTTACTCCTTATGAGACATGTTACATCAATATGCATAAATATGAACTTAATCTGCTTAATACCTGTATGCGTTCGGTCTGTGGTTTGTTGACACATGTGGTAGAGGTCCCCTTTTTCTCATTTTACCCATGAGCCTCTCATAGCCAAATTTAGCCTTTTTGTCCCTTAACTACATCCTATATTTAGCCTGCCTTTGTCAAGCTAGTAGTCTTTGTTTTTGGGAAAGTGTTTATTGTGGTTTGGTTATATGCTCATTTTGAGATGATGTTGGGAAGATGAAAAAAGAAAAGAAAGAAAAAAATAGAATTGAAAAAGAAAAAAAAAAGAGAAGAAAAATGATTCGAAAAGAAAGAAAAGAAAAAAAGATCTGTACTGTTTAAGCCGGTCGATCGACTGGCCATTTTGGTCGATCGACTGCAGCCCGAGAAAAGAGAAAACAAAATCACATGGTTGAAGTTTTGATTAGTTGGTGATTTTATTCCCATACTTTATTACTATCATTTGGGGAATTATAATTTTATGGAGATTGCGAGATTTGTGCTAATTATTTGCACCGGTTTTATTGTTGATTATGAGCAAGAAGAAGGATGTTGTCATATAGTTCCGTTTTGGTACTAGCTTGATCACCTGTACCCCCACGTTTCCATAAATGTTTTGCCTCTTTCTGCCCATTACCTCACAAATCCCATATTTACCTCGGCGTGTGTCATGGTCATCTGTTCGGTTGGAATGCATATGTACGGTTGTAGAGATCATTTTCATATTAGACTGCAGGCATGTTCTTATAGGTCGTAGTTAGGTGAGTGTCATTACAAAATTTACTTCTTTCTATCTTTTACATATACTCACCCATATTCATTGCGTGATATGAGCGACCCGTGAGAGTCCATAATGATAAGTCTCTATAGTTGACGGTTCAGCAGTTTTTAACGACTTCATAACTCGTTTGCATGATTCATTTGCTAATTGATTGTTGGTTCTTGCATTAAACTGGTTTAGGCTTTACATGTTGCATTTCGCTCTGAGATTGAACTCGTTCCATTAGGTCATTAGATCGAGTCTAGTTCTTGCTTGGGGACAAGCAAGGTTTGGTTTGGAGAGATTTGATGCGTGTCTAAAATATGATGTTTCACACTTTATTCTACATGCATTTCAGAGCTCAAATCTGCAATATATGCCATTATTTCCCTATTTTCCTCTACTTTTGTGTTTTTGTCTATTATTGCAGAAATATGAAGAATTGAGCGGAAATCGAGCTGAATCTGTCCCTAAGTAATTAACATTGCATTTGACATGAAGTATTGACTCGAGGAATGAGCTTGGTGCGCGTTTCAATGCCTAAAGATAGCAAAAGCATGGGTGCGTACGAGTTTAACAAGCGAAGAAGTGCTTCTCGACATTGCAGCCTGCTTCAGATGGCTATATCTCGAGTTCTAGACCTGATAATCGAGTGATTCCAGTTGGAGGTGAAAGCTTATCCTCTTAGCTTTCCAACGCCGCGTAGAACGCCTGATTTGACCAAGTAACGAAGAAATGGCAGCTGTTTTAAGATCAGTGCGCGCTGCAGGAATCGTCGAATGCAATGCATGCGGCCGTTGGTCGATCGACGGGTCCAAGTGGTCGATCGACCACCCCACGGGTTCCAGTAGCTACTGTTCGCTGCTACTCAGTCGATCGATTGGGTCTTGTGGTCGATCGACCACCCCTCGACTCGACGCAAATTAAATTAACGAGAATTAGAAGCCCAATTGTAATTAGGTTTTAGGTTTTTGCGTGACATCTCTATAAATAAGACCTCGAACATCGGTTTGAGGGGGCATTCATAGGGGTTAATCCCATCTATTGATTTGACTTTCTTGCTTAGAATCCAATTATAATTAGTTTAGTTTTCAATAAAGTTCTCCTTTTGCAATCTGATTCTTCCTGCCTTTCTTTTATTCGGTATTTCCGCTCTTTATTTCAGTATTATTTCAATTCATTCAGTAGTTAGGTTGTTAGTATAGATCCCAAACCTTTAATTCAATTGTTGCAATTTATAATTCAAGTAGTTTAGTTATGCCTTTGCTATTCGTTTTTATCGCTTTATTGGTTGTAGTTAGAATTGATATGCGTAGCTAGAAACCTCGTGCTAAGATGTGAGGGGACTGCGGCGAAGACGATGTAGATTAGTAGACCGATGTCGGCCTTTGGTCGATCGATGATTAGTCGATCGATCGACCGGACTGTCGGTCGATCGATTGGATTAGTCGATCGATCGATCGACGCTGTGCGATAGATTAGCACCGTTTCAATGTTTTAATTGCAATATTTGACAACGAGACCGAGAGGAGACTTGTTAGATGCTTAGTATTTGACCGACCCACAAGATCGAGAGATAGGGGAGGGAAAATAGATTAATAAATTGAGACGACTAAATTGCTAGATCGAAAGATAATGTAATTTAGGCATTAGGAATCACTTTTCAGGGCGAGAGCTAGTATTAGTGAGACCTAGGGACCAAATGCATAGGTGAGAGGCGCTACTAGTTAAGAATGGACCGAGAGGACTTCTTATTTGCCCACCTATCGTGATTTATCAGACTTACTTAGATACCATCGTCGTAGCTGCAGTGAACCGACCGTCTTAGCATTCTTTCTATTATTGTTACATTTCTCTTTATTACTTGCCTTTTATTTATGCATTTAGATATCATCCACTCCAAAACCCCCATAACTGTTACCCTTAGACTAGAATTAATAACAACTATTATCTCCCTACCTCCCTGCGGATCGACCCTTACTACCGCTTGCTAGTTGTAGTTTGGAAATTATAAATTTTATTTTTGATACTCACAACGACGGGTATCAAATTTTGGCGCCGTTGCCGGGGAGGCAGCGCTAGTTTTAGTTGTTTTTAGTTTTAGTCTTTCTTTCTTTAGTCTCAGGGAACTTCGGTTCCTTGAGACCGTTCTCATGTCGTTCCTTCTGAGTTTTCCGCAGGAAGAGAACGAAATCTTTGGTGTTTATTTAGCCAGACTTTAGGAGTTTATTGAGCCCAGACGAGATGCCTTTTCTGATCTCCAAATATGCTGCACCATTTTCCGGCAAATGAATGACCCTACGCGAGCATACCTCGAGTCTATAGGTAAGTGGGATTTCGAAGGGATCCCCGTAATTGAGGTATTAGAATTCTTTAATTGGTTTGCTACTGAATCTCTTAAACCTACTTTTTCTCTTCATGTTGACTCAGATGAGGGGGTGGGTGAGACCTTAGAAACCAATCTAGGAAATGCTGACGGAGACATAGAGGAGACCATTAGCGTGGTTGACAATCTTTTTTATGAGGATAGTTTTGAACCCCTTTATGATTCTTGCACTGATAGTGAGGACGATTTGGAGGCTCTCTTTGAGAACCTCCATCTTGACGAGTCTAGCGATGAGGAGAGTGATAGTCTAGAGGTTAAATGGGATACTTATGATGATGAGTCTATTTTCGGAGACCCCATTGACCTATTTGACTTTACCATCCCATGCATTTGGGACGATTATCCACCTTCTCCCTTAGTTGACCAGACTCCTCCACCTCACATGTCATACCCGTCAGAGTATTTTAATTCTACTCGCGTTATTATTGAATCGAATGCACCTAAGTTCGTTAATTCTCCACCTGTGGTTAACTTGAGCTTTTATATTCCGCCCTTAGCTGGAGGGAAGAATTATTTTGTGGATGATTTTAAGAGCTGCCATAGGAAATTTGTTAGGCTTAAATGTTTTTACATTTTGATTTCCTATGCTATTTCTATCTTATGGTGCTACTTACAGTTTTGTGTAGCACATGCGCAGATGTATGATAGGTTGCTGAGAGCCTTGAGTTGTTTTGATTGGGCTCCATTAGAGTAAGCTGCTCAAGAAAAAAGGTCGAGCGGGACTGTCGAAACCAGCGCTAGCCGGGAGGCAACCCGGATGTGATTTATTTAGTTTTGCGAATAAACTTCATAGTTGTTTAGAAATAAAAACTCTTAGTGTGTGCTTAGTTTAATTTTCGTCTTTAGATCACGTTACAATTGGGTTTTGCGCAATTTTGGGCGCGTTATTTTGTGCATTTACAGGTTCATAGACCTCATTAGTTCAATTCATTGAGCTAATTCAAGAAAAACAGAACTTACGAAAGGGTATTTCGATCGATCGATCGCCCTTGTGGTCGATCGACCGAGTGCGACTTCCGGGAGTTTCTTCTGTTCACCTTGGTCGATCGACGGGTGATGTGGTCGATCGACCATGTTCGCTTGTTGTACTGTTTTTCGATCATTCCCCTGCTGTGTTTGATCAATTTGCGGAGTTGAGGGAGTCTTTTCTCCACTTTATTTTTCGTTTCATTTACTGTTTTCTTCTTTTTCTTAACTTTGCACATAATTGTCGCTTCATTATTGTTTTCTCGGTTTTATGCGTGGTATTTGTTTATCTTTTCAGGTATTTATTGGTAGCATCTGCGCTCTTTGAAACCTCCTAGCTCACGCTGGTTTGGGAGAGGTTTCCTTTTCTTTTTAAAGTCTTGTGAGTTCCCGAGTCCTTTTCATGTCTTATTTGTTTATTTTATCGCAAAATCCCATTTCCTTTGCTATTTTCATTACATGATTTTGCACAATGAGGACATTGTGTGATTTGGTTTGGGGAAGGGTTTTGCGTGGCATTTCATTTGCTTGCATTCACGTTTACATTTCAGTTTGCATTTGTTTATTTCATTTCCCTTATATATATACAAAAATTCAAACAAAAAAAAAAAAAAAGCCAAAAAAATTTCAAAAATTTCAAAAAAATGCACGTTTACTTTAGCATATAGGTCGAGTCGGAACGGTAGTATTTCAATGATGACATTGCATTTTCAGCTGTTTATGCCTAAGCCGTGCTTAATTGACATGTTATTAGTAGAATCGCATATGCATATCTACGAGTTTTTGTTAAAATATTTGCTGGACTTGAAATTTGACTTTGAATTTTGGCAAACTACATCATTTTCTGAGGTTTAGAGCTTATAACTGGTGACATTCATGACCAGTTTATCTAGGATGTGAGTAGTTACTCCTTATGAGACATGTTACATCAATATGCATAAATATGAACTTAATCTGCTTAATACCTGTATGCGTTCGGTCTGTGGTTTGTTGACACATGTGGTAGAGGTCCCCTTTTTCTCATTTTACCCATGAGCCTCTCATAGCCAAATTTAGCCTTTTTGTCCCTTAACTACATCCTATATTTAGCCTGCCTTTGTCAAGCTAGTAGTCTTTGTTTTTGGGAAAGTGTTTATTGTGGTTTGGTTATATGCTCATTTTGAGATGATGTTGGGAAGATGAAAAAAGAAAAGAAAGAAAAAAATAGAATTGAAAAAGAAAAAAAAAGAGAAGAAAAATGATTCGAAAAGAAAGAAAAGAAAAAAGATCATCTTTGTTTAAGTTCTGGTCGATCGATGCCATTTTGGTCGATCGATTGCAGAAAGCCCGAAAAGAGAAAACAAAATCACATGGTTGAAGTTTTGATTAGTTGGTGATTTTATTCCCATACTTTATTACTATCATTTGGGGAATTATAATTTTATGGAGATTGCGAGATTTGTGCTAATTATTTGCACCGGTTTTATTGTTGATTATGAGCAAGAAGAAGGATGTTGTCATATAGTTCCGTTTTGGTACTAGCTTGATCACCTGTACCCCCACGTTTCCATAAATGTTTTGCCTCTTTCTGCCCATTACCTCACAAATCCCATATTTACCTCGGCGTGTGTCATGGTCATCTGTTCGGTTGGAATGCATATGTACGGTTGTAGAGATCATTTTCATATTAGACTGCAGGCATGTTCTTATAGGTCGTAGTTAGGTGAGTGTCATTACAAAATTTACTTCTTTCTATCTTTTACATATACTCACCCATATTCATTGCGTGATATGAGCGACCCGTGAGAGTCCATAATGATAAGTCTCTATAGTTGACGGTTCGTGATTTTTAACGACTTCATAACTCGTTTGCATGATTCATTTGCTAATTGATTGTTGGTTCTTGCATTAAACTGGTTTAGGCTTTACATGTTGCATTTCGCTCTGAGATTGAACTCGTTCCATTAGGTCATTAGATCGAGTCTAGTTCTTGCTTGGGGACAAGCAAGGTTTGGTTTGGGGAGATTTGATGCGTGTCTAAAATATGATGTTTCACACTTTATTCTACATGCATTTCGAGCTCAAATCGCAATATATGCCATTATTTCCCTATTTTCCTCTACTTTTGTGTTTTTGTCTATTGTTGCAGAAATATGAAGAATTGAGCGGAAATCGAGCTGAATCTGTCCCTAAGTAATTAACATTGCATTTGACATGAAGTATTGACTCGAGGAATAAGCTTGGTGCGCGTTTCAATGCCTAAAGATAGCAAAAGCATGGGTGCGTACGAGTTTAACAAGCGAAGAAGTGCTTCTCGACATTGCAGCCTGCTTCAGATGGCTATATCTCGAGTTCTAGACCTGATAATCGAGTGATTCTAGTTGGAGGTGAAAGCTTATCCTCTTAGCTTTCCAACGCCGCGTAGAACGCCTGATTTGACCAAGTAACGAAGAAATGGCAGCTGTTTTAAGATCAGTGCGCGCTGCAGGAATCGTCAGAATGCAATGCAATGCATGCACTGTTGGTCGATCGACGGTCAAGTGGTCGATCGACCACCCCACGGGTTCCAGTAGCTACTGTTCGCTGCTACTCAGTCGATCGATTGGGTCTTGTGGTCGATCGACCACCCCTCGACTCTGACGCAAATTAAGAACGAGAATTAGAAGCCCAATTGTAATTAGGTTTTAGGTTTTTGCGTGACATCTCTATAAATAAGACCTCGAACATCAGTTTGAGGGGGCATTCAGTAGGGGTTAATCCCATCTATTGATTTGACTTTACTGCTTAGAATCCAATTATAATTAGTTTAATTTTCAATAAAGTTCTCCTTTTGCAATCTGATTCTTCCTGCCTTTCTTTTATTCGGTATTTCTGCTCTTTATTTCAGTATTATTTCAATTCATTCAGTAGTTAGGTTGTTAGTATAGATCCCAAACCTTTAATTCAATTGTTGCAATTTATAATTCAAGTAGTTTAGTTATGCCTTTGCTATTCGTTTTTATCGCTTTATTGGTTGTAGTTAGAATTGATATGCGTAGCTAGAAACCTCGTGCTAAGATGTGAGGGGACCTGCGGCGAAGACGATGTAGATTAGTAGACCTGATGTCGGCCTTTGGTCGATCGACTGGATTAGTCAGTCGATCGACTGGACCTGTCGGTCGATCGATTGGATTAGTCAGTCGATCGACTGACGCGCGATAGATTAGCACCGTTTCAATGTTTTAATTGCAATATTTGACAACGAGACCGAGAGGAGACTTGTTAGATGCTTAGTATTTGACCGACCCACAAGATCGAGAGATAGGGGAGGGAAAATAGATTAATAAATTGAGACGACTAAATTGCTAGATCGAAAGATAATGTAATTTAGGCATTAGGAATCACTTTTTCGGGCGAGAGCTAGTATTAGTGAGACCTAGGGACCCGATAGCATAGGTGAGAGGCGCTACTAGTTAAGAATGGACCGAGAGGACTTCTTATTTGCCCACCTATCGTGATTTATCAGACTTACTTAGATACCATCGTCGTAGCTGCAGTGAACCGACCGTCTTAGCATTCTTTCTATTATTGTTACATTTCTCTTTATTACTTGCCTTTTATTTATGCATTTAGATATCATCCACTCCAAAACCCCCATAACGGTTACCCTTAGACTAGAATTAATAACAACTATTATCTCCCTACCTCCCTGCGGATCGACCCTTACTACCGCTTGCTAGTTGTAGTTTGGAAATTATAAATTTTATTTTTGATACTCACAACGACGGGTATCAATAGACCTCCCCGTTGTATCCTTCTAATTAAGGCTTAAGCAATTATAATTCGTTTTTGACAATGGAATCATGCATTAGCCAGACAAAAAATATTAAAATTTGGGCGAAAATAGTGACTTTCAGATCTGGCGAGCCTTTAAAAGTTTTTAAAAAACGGTAAATCTGGAGACGGCTAATACATAAATCGCCAACCTCACTATCATTGTCGATCAACTACGTTTAACATCCCCGCTCCTTCCAAAACATTCACAGAAATAAATTAACTATTGGTAAATATCTCCAAATCTCATACAAATTCAAGCATAGACTTCAAAATAAAAACACTCAATTAAACATATATTTCACTCCATAGATTTCAAAATAAAAACACTCAATTAAACATTAATTTTACTCATTATAGTTTGAAAACATCAAAGATAACTGTCAGTCAAATCCCTCATTAGCATCAGTACCACAAAAGTTTGCCCGAAAATATAAGGTTTTGTTTTTTAGTCGCCTTTCCCTTCCTCCCCCACAATCTTAACAATCTGAAATGACCAGTAGTGGACCCAACGGTGAACTTACCAAAGCCGAAGTGCCTGACAACAAGAAGACTAATGTGAACCTTTTCCTTTTCCAAGATAAATTACTTTAAAAAAACTGAAACTGAAAAAAACACAACCCTTAATCAATGAAGAAGCATAACAATTTAAACATTTAAATGGTCACATGCCAGTGAGCATCAGTAACACAAATCTACAATAAACTGTTAGAAAACTGATCACTAACCATACAAGTAATTCCGCCGAGGATTGTTGGCAATACCATGTCTTAAGAAATGAAACAATCGTGTACCTGAGGAGGAGAAAATAATATCAGTAACAATAACACACCCTCAACAAGTCATCAAAAATAGTTTCAATTAAACTATATACTCGTGACACAATACCTAACCAAATTTACACCTTGAGCATCTAGGTTATGCATTAAAGCTCTGGGTGCAAAGATCATGACACAATACCAAACCAAATTTACACCTTGAGCATTTAGGTTATGCATTAAAGTTTCAGGTGCAAAGATGACGTGGATATATTCATCAACTATTATCATTTATCATGGCAATAGCAGACAGCATCCACAGAACAATGCTTGAAAAAAAATCCATAAAAGGTTACAAAATCAATTATTGAATAAGCAGATAGATATAACAACTCTCAATAGAAAAATTGGATAGATATAACAACACAAGATTTCAAGTCATTTGAGATTTTACTATCAACAGTATTTTCCATCAGCTCGACCATTTCGGAAAAAGAATCTTTTGGCTTGCCAGGATTTAATTTCTGATTCTCTTGAAAAGCTTTATGGTGCTCCTTCCTCATAAGTTCAAATTAAGCTGAATGAAAAGGTAATAAATCAAACTCTAAAAATCTTAGGGCTGATATATATAAGACAAAAAGTAAGGTGGAAGTGTGGAACTACTAACAATCTAAACCTAAAATCCGCGGAACTGGATTGACCACTTTGCTTCTATTCCTCTTCAACTCTATCCTCAGCATTACTATCAGATGAGCCAAACGTCTCATCATTAAACGAGCCCTTAGTTTCCCTCCGGGAATAAGGGGGAATAAGGACCTGCCTGGAGAAGTACGCATATGTTTTATATCAAGTGAAGATAACTAATTAGAAGATTTGCATTGTGAGCTCACAAACTTTGGCGTTGACCCTTTATTAAGATCAACGAACAATGACGACAACAACAACAACATTAAAATAATGCCTAAGGGCTACCTCCTATGTTCTTCGACACTTCATATGGGCTCATGTACCATGGGACATGGTAAGACACTCTGACATTATTTTAGACCCAAAGCTTGACAATTTTTCATGAAATAGCCGAGGCCGACTACCGGGTACGTACCCGTGTCCGAATCTTCTAACCCAGTCTAAGTAACATAGGGCTGACGCAAATGGCAGGCTTAAGGGTTAGATGTAAGCAGTGTTTCCATGTGATAACAACATGATTAGTTTGTATCCGAATGACCCGCAAACGAATTAAATCAAAATTCAAGGTATTTAAAGATTAACGAGATGAATAAAGGCCAAAAATATTACCTTATATGGACAAGGAGGGTTATGTGGCTAGTTGCTCTTGCTAAGCTGAAGGTTCTCAGTAGGACGAAACCTTGGACTGCACTGCCAGCTGCATATCCAGGTGGTCTAGTTAATGAACCACTTCCAAGCAGGCCATCATGTTCAGGGTTCTGTCAGGTTCCCCTTCTTTGGCTTCCATAACGCCTTCCGGACTCTAATTGAATAAGAGTTCGTTAAATTGCATAATCCTAGAACTTACTCCAAATTCAAACAAATAGTCATAACGAGAATTGATCAATGTATCGAAAGATAAAGGCTAAAAGATTAACATCATGGTATCCCTCTTATTGCATAAAGTTCAATGCCCTCTACCTCATCCCACACCAGACAAATCATATCATTCATCATATTCATATGATTCACATTATTCCGATTCCAGTATTCTGCCCAAAATTTTCAGATTTTAACATAAAATCTTTTTCCGACTTCCGAGGCCTTCACAATTTATAATCCCCACTTCATGATGTATATATATGTTTATACCTCATACTCCACATAACTAATTGGTCAACGCAAAAAAAATCATTCTGACTGATTTAAGTACCACAAAAACAAAAGTAGCAAAAGGTAACAAAACAACGGGTGCCAAACAAACCGGAAAGTGCCATTTGCAACTAACAAGAAAAGCACTAATCCCTGGAACAAAAGAACGCATACCTGAATAAGTTGAATCTGAATCACCCTCACTTTTTCCACTCGAAAGACTGTCCTACCTCTGGATCCCTCTAGAATAGGTACCTGAGTCCCCTCTAGCTGGCAGTGATGATCCATAATCAGTCAGTCTGAAACATTGTAAAGGCGAACTTCCTAAATCTCTAGGTCGGTCGAGGGCCACCGTAAGATGTATCACGGAATTCACTGATCCACCATGAATCCCGGATTAATAATGCAGAAAAATAAAATAAAAATCCAAACTAAGGGGATTGTCAGTTGTCAACCAATAGTCTTCACAACTCGAAAAATGAGTCTATTTAAAAGTGACTCATCAAAACCATCGGGTAGTTTTTACAAACATCAAGGTCACCCAACGATAAAAGAAACTCTTTTGTATACGATCTTGAAGGCTTCGTGCAGGAGCAAACCAAGTGACATACCATCTAGATCAACAAACACAAACATCACAAGATGAACTGATAAAGCATCAAGGACAAATAAATGTAACCAATTACTTTGAACGTTCTATGCTTGAAACATCCTCCTGCTGCACCACAATGACCTCCTCTTCAATTTCAGCACTCATGCTCGAGAAAGGAAATGATAAACTTCAATTATATACACAATACCAATCAACCAAATCCTAACCCTCAATCAAATGCACCTCTCGAAACTGAATCCTGCATTCGTAAACACTGGTCTAATCCCAAATTCTCGATTGCACAATACCCTTCCGGTCAGCCTTCCCTTTTGCACAAAATTTCAACCCTTTTTACTCCCAATTCTACTCTGTAAGCATAAAAACGTGGAATTTCAATAGAAACCCCGCAACAAAAACCTACAAAACCATCGTCATAGCACACCCTGATATCAAATTTTGTTTGAAGAATACTCAATTCGATATATTATCAATCAAACTCTAAACACTCAAATTCAATACTTCATGATCTACTTCAATCCCAAACCACACATCAACAAAACCCTAGATTCTCTTTCAATTCAGCTCAACACAATCAATCATACACACACACACACAAAAACTCATTCAAATCCCAACACTTCAACGCACACAATAAACAAAATCAAATCTTTTCACAAACCCACATCAAATTCCACAACTTCAAACCTAAATCTAAACGTAATTGAAAATTAAGCAAAGAAAACACAAATTCTAGGGTTCTGCATAGTGTAAATTATCTCTTTTTTCTTCCCCAAATTTACATTTTTTAAGCAAATATTACAATGATTAGTGCTTCAAATGTTTATAAATTTGGAATTTAGAGTAAAAATCGATTGTAAAAATAATGAAGTACCTCAAGAAATCAAAAGATTTGTTCGATCTTCATAGTTTTTTATGTTGTTCAATTGTTTTTTCTTACCTCACGTATTTTGAGATCGTTTGGGAACAGAAGAAGTCAGGACACCACCACCACCACCAACAACAATACTAATAATTATAATAACTATTCACATCCCCAGTAATAAGCGAGAGTAAAGTCGTAATCAAATGCGCCCAAGCATAACAAACATGGTGAGATAATCAATCTCTACAGCACCAACAACAACCAATATCCAGAAATGAATCATTAAAATAAAAAAGAAATTGATTTGAAATAACTTAAAAAAAAACAGAAATCAGAGAAAATACCTTTGAGAATATTTGCTAGGGTTGGCAGAAGGAGTTGTGTCAAGGAGTGAGGAGAGAGAGCTGGATGAGAATGAACGGATTAGAATGACAGAAAGAAAAGATAAGAGGGTGGCTGTGAGCGAAGTAGAGAAGGAAGGCTTAGATGTAAAAGGGGAATCTTACGGTGGGACGATCACTTGCTTTCGCACATAGATTCAGGCTCCAGGGCTCTCACCCACAGCACCCTCATAGCCCCTGAACACGTATACAAAGAGTAGTCACCCATCAAACTAAAGAAACCACAAGTAAAAGTTCAAGTTTAAAAGTCTACAAGTAAGACAACATACGTAAACTGAGTAAGAATAGCAATAAGAATCGCCAGAAACCTGAATGAGGTACATAAATTTCAGCCCTAGGGCCCTAACCCAAAGTACCCTCACGGCCCCTGAACACGTATCAAATGAGTATAGTCAGCCGCCAAACTAAAGAAACCACAAGTAAGTTCAGGTTTGATTAAATACTACAAGCAAGAAAACATACGTAAACAAATTAAGAATAGCAACGAGAATCGGCAGAAACTTGAACGCGGCACATAAATTCCAAGCCCAGAGCCCTCACCCACAGCATCCCCCATGTCCTCCCCATGTCCCCTGCACACGTATCCAATGACTTCAATCAGTGAGCAAACTAAAGATACCACAAGTAAAAGTTAAGGTTAAAAATACCACAAGTAAGAAAACATACGTAGACAGATTAAGAATAACAACAAGAATAAGCAGGAACCTGAAAGTCTGCAGTGAAATCTACAGCGCTCAGGAGCAGAAAATCCAAACCTAAGAGGTGCATCAAGACACTGGAAGCTGGCTAGAACTCGGCCTAGCAATTTGCAAGGTAACCAAAAAGTGTTAAAAAGAAAGTGTAGAAGGGCTATCAGATAGCCTTTGAGCAGTAGCTTCGAGGAGAAGACATAGCAAAGCAAACTGAAGGGAATTTGAATGCCTAAATGGTGTAGTTGTTCATAAATCGAAAGTAATGAAACGAATAAAATCTCCAACATGATTGACAGCAATAATGAAGATATATGATTAAGAACTCAGAATGCGAAGATCAAAACACGAATCAAGAGAGAACGGTAAACAAAGATGAAAATAATAAACCATGAAGAGAATACAGACGTCAATGAAAATAACAAACCCAAACAAAACCTGCAAAATTAATTAGTAGTAATTAAACCAATGAACAGGCAACACTCAAATAAAAACCCTAAAACTGAATAGAACCACTTTAAATTGAACAAAACCAGGTTGATCATACCTCGGAAATCCAAAATCGATGGACGCGGCTGATTTGATTGAAATTCGGCGGGGCATATTGAAAGACGAAAGCTGAAGAAATAATTAATAGAGAAGGTAAACAAAAAAGAAGAACGGAGAGGAAGAAGGGAGAATGATGTACAATAATAACAAAGAGAGGACCGAAAAGGCGGAATGTGTGAGAATGCACCGCATAATTCTCGCCTGGAGGGCCCTCAACAACGACACCACGCGCCCCGTGACCGCTAATACACAGGATACTGCCAGGAAAAGAGAAGTAAGACGGATTTAATAATACAACACTATCAGCACTCACCAAATTAAACAGTTGAGTTCAGGCCAAAGAAATCAGAACTTGTGCTTTGCCTTTGCCGATTCAATCAGCAACCTCAAAGCGGTGCAAAGAACAGATCATCGTTCCTCTCCAGGTGCTGTAATGCCTAGCACCCATGAATTCAAACCTGGAGAGTTAGATCAAAATAACAATCAACAATAAGAAAGGAAAACATATATAAACAAATTAAGACAATCAACCAACAGCTTCAGGGCACTACAAGCAAGTAAATGTTCGGCTTGAAGGTACCACAAGTAAGTAAACATACGTAAACAAATTAACATTATCAACGAAAAGAACAAAAAATCTTTATGATTGCGCTATGAAGATACCATAGATAAGTAAACATAAGTTAAAGAGAAAGTCAAAACCCATAGATAAGTAAACACAATGAACTACAAGTGACTGTCTCCTTACGAACATTTGCTTTCCTTTAACGATTTCTCCGGGTGTACCAAAGTGATCACGGCTATCAATTACAAACAAAATCTTATATTTTGAGTTCCCTTTGATTATCTCAATACAACAACAATACTTTAATGACTTAGTCCCAACATGGTTTGTAGACAATTTACAGGATTCGTTGTTTGAACTCGTCAATGTGATTTGATATTCTCAATAAATTAGAGCAAAAGATCAAACCAATACAATCATCCAAGGAACTACATGGTCATCTCAAAATCTCAATAAAGAAATGAGAAAAATTAAAGCAACATAAGCTCATACTAAGATAACCAGTAACAACTAACAGCATAATAAAAACAGCCTACTCATACAACCCCATCAAACATAACAGAAACCCAATTCAATTAAACATTAGAGTGATCCGCTCGATAATCTGATAGTCGAAGTTTGAAACTTTCTGAATGATTCTTAAAACAGTAAATGACTAAACTTCAATCAGCAAGCACCAGCACAAATGCACAATACAACAGCTCATATGCTCATACACAACCCTATCGAACAAACTAACAGAAACCCATTGTAATACTACGGTTTTCTATGTCTATGGGTACTCTATCGAGTGGGCCTTACTCTATCGAGTAAGGGTGTTTTGATTTATGAAACAGTAGTCTATCTGTAGGGTACTCGATCGAGTAGCCTTGGTACTCGATCGAGTAAGTGGCACTCGATCGAGTACGTTAGTTACTCGATCGAGTAGGTCGTTTAACGGGCATTATTTTGACGGGTTTTGTTAATAACATGGATTAGTATATAATTCATACCGTCATCTTTGTTAAACACTTTTACAAACCTAATAATCTTAAAAAGGAGATTGAGACTACGTTATTCGCATCATCCGTGTTATTGGCAAATCCCGGAGCTTGAGAGGTCGGATTTCATCATTCTTTGTGTCCTTGTGATCCTTGCGTCGAGGGTAAGATCTACATACCAATTTTATAACGTTTAATGAACTTTGTTTAAACCCTAATTGGGTAATTTGGGGGTTTTGGGTATTTGATTGGCTTAGTAGTAATTGCATGATTGTATATGTGTTTATAGGAGGATATTTCGTAGAAGAGCATTTCGATTAGCTGCTTGTGACGGTCTTGTGATGGCTTATTTCAGATAGGGTTTCCCTACTCAGTATTGGCTACATAATGTGTGGTGATTGTTGTTGTGATTATTGGTTAATTATATTGTTGGTTGATTTTGACGGTTGTTGGCTGTATATTGTTGATTGATTGTGTATCTGTCTGTGTTCTCGAGGTGCGTCCTCGGCTGAGTGGAGTCACTTGCGGGAGTGGCTTCACGCCCATGATTTGCCTTTTGTGGAACCCGCCACAGAAGGGATGTGCACATTAATGGACGTGGGTTTATCGCTCGATGAAGATGAGCGGAGATTTGGTGGGTACGGCTGCGGTCCCCCACTGGCGGTGTGGAGTATCTGTTGCGATGGGTACTCTGGCAGGGCTACACACTTTAGTGTGTATTCAGTTACGTGGAGATTGTTCATGAAGACGGGGTTTGATGTGACGATTGTGCTGTTTGGTAACTGTTGTATTGCATCTTGTTTTGTGTAATCAGTACTGACCCCGTTTAAATGTTTTAAAAACTGTGGTGATCCATTCGAGGGTGGTGAGCAGTTATTGAGCAGGTATGAGCTGATGCGTATAAGATAAATGGGAGGAGTCACCACGATGCAGTTTAGAAGTCTTCCGTTGTGTCTGATAGTTTTATAGTCTTTTGATAGTAGACAGTTTTGGAGAACTTGTATCTCTTTATCAGTTTTGGTTTTTGGCATATAGTCACGTTAAACGTTATTTACTATTTAAGTATGTTTCTTTATTGTCTGATGATTATCATTGCCTCGGGTAACCGAGATGGTGACGTTCCTATACCTGAGTGGTCCTGGTAAGGCCCTTGGAGTATGGGTATCACAAAGTGGTATCAGAGCGACGATCTTGAAACCTGTAACCAATGAATCTAATGAACCTAGGGAGTCTAACTAAAATGAACCCGGGTAGAAGTTGTAGGAGCTAATGCAAAGACTTGGGAGACGTCCTAAAGTCGCAAACTCGCTCTACAATTTTGAACCGGTCACCATGGGATATGAGTCGGGATCACTATGTGTTTATTTTATCAATTGTGTACCTATATAGTGATGTGTGGCATGAATCAGTGTGATTTTGTATGTTGTTGGTTGAAAGCATGCTGAATGATAGTTGGTTTACAATGTTGGTTGGAATTGTTGGAAAAGTATATGAGAATGATGAATGATGTGGTGGAAAAAGGAAGTAGTTCATATATGATAATATGTGATGAATAATGTATTGCAGGATGAATTATTTATAATGTGGCAATCTTAGTAACATGAGATTAGGCGATGTGATATGTTTGTACATGGTTTTGTTCCGTAAAGTTATATAATAAAGTTGTATACTATATGCATGCGTTAGATAAAGTGTATGATGGATGATGGATAATGTTGCCTAAAAATATGATTTCATGATTTAAGCATGTTTATGTGACTAAGTGAATTTTTGTAATGTTGATATGTTAGTAACACATGAATGGGAATTATGTTATATATTGTCATTGTTTTATGTAAGGTTATAGAATTAAAGCATGTGGGCATTACATAAGTGGTAAGTTGAATAATGTATATGCCTGATGGAAGTTGTTGTTTAGCTTTTGTAAATAGTAACACGTGGTTAGGGATACTGGTTTTATGAGTATTGAGTTGTTTTTGTTTACCTTGTTGTTGTTTAAGTTGTCTGGAGGTAAAAATCGAATAGTTATGTCTTATGATTACAACAAAGTTGTCTTTAAACTGTTATAACTTGAGATGTATATATGATTTTGATGTGATTCCAATTGGAGGTGATAGCTTGTTCTGTTACGATTCTAACGATAGGTCACACGCCCAAATCGACCAAGAAACGAGTGAGTTATGACCGTTTTACGAAAATTTGACAGTGCTGAGAAATGCGTAGGGTACTCGATCGAGTGGCCCTTACTTGATTGAGTGCGCCTCTTGTTACTCGATCGAGTAACCCTTACTCGATCGAGTAACCCTGGTAATTTGTTATACGTGTCTCTGACTTTCACCTACTCGATCGAGTAGCCTGTACTCGATCTAGTGACCCCTGTTTTGGGTCATATGCTTATCGTTTGACTTCGTTGCATATTATATTTAATTCAAAGGTGTTCTGTGGCTTCTTCATGCATTGTTTTACGTATGTGTTGGTCCTGATGCGTAAGTTACCCAATCTTATGATGTAAGGAGTGGCACCTGTGGTGAGTATGAGTTCAGTGGGAGGACATGAGTTGTATTTGTTGTGATAGATAGTGGAAAAAGAAAAGGAAGATCGGTATGTCCTATTGAGGCATGGAGCATATTTTCTGAGATGAGATGAGTGATATGATTGTGTGTTGAGTAACGTAAAAGTAAGTGAATATGGGCAAGGGATGTTGTGAGTCTAAGGAACGTGAGAATGAAAAGATTGAAAGTAAGGATGTGGATAGTGGGAACTTGAGATGTGTAAAGAATTATGGAGGGAGATGGTTAGGAGTCGTGTGGGTTAAGAATATATGTAGTGAAAGTTCGTTTTAAAGGGGTTGAGAAGAGTGGTATATAGTGAACTTTATGGAGACATGTTGCGAGGTGGATTTGTAGACAGTGAGTGAGTTTGGGAGATTTGGTTTATTAAGAGGTGAAACTACTGTGTGATTTCCTTGGGCAATTAACGGTATGAAATGAATTTTGATTTCTAGAGATGTACAAAGGAGATGCAATTGTTTGAACAGCGAACATTGATTTTATGGATAGATTAGTGGCAAGTGTGAGTGATAGTATAATAAGAGAAAATCCATGGTAAGAAAGAGTGAGATGATATCGATATGAAATAATGGGATTTGAGTTTTGGAGCGATGAGAAGGTAATTGGAGCACTAAAGGGGTTAGGTAGAAGTAATAAGGAGTTGAGCTATTAAATGGTATTGCTGAGTATAAAGAGAAAAGAAGGATAAAAGTAAGCTGAGAAAAATGTTCACCGGAGTTATGTGATATAAAAGTAAGGAATCGTCGAGATGTATGATACTATCAAGAGTAAGTGAGTTAATGGTTATACAGAAGTTTCAGGACAACATGATTAATCATGAGTTTCGAGGAATTAAGGGAGTATAAAGTTGGTGGAGTATTTGCACGATACGAGATTTTTGGTGGAGAGTTAGATGACGATATAAGTAAGGATAGTATTGGGAATAATGTTGAGGTAATTTTGTTGATAGATTTGATGTTTGTTATTTGGGATGTTAACCAAAGGTAGGAAAGAAACCGTGATGTTTAGAGATGAGTGTAAGAGGCGTGATGTCCGAACAATGATGGTGTTGAGGTGTTATCACTAGTGGTTAAGGGCGATGATGAGCAGGAAAGATAGCCATTCTAAAGAGGTTAATTTTGTAGAGACCAGATTGATAGGTATGGTTGTGAGGAAGTATAAGATGTGGCTATAGGAGGCGGTTGCTAGTAGTTGAGTAGTAATGGTATGGTTATACCTGGCATAAAGTGATGGTTATGCGAATGAGGAAATGTGTTATGAGAGGCATGTGAGTTAAGCTCGGGCGACAGGTGACCTTTATCGAGTGGTAACTTACGTGATCAGGATTGACTAGTTGGATGTGATTATGGGTCTATGATGTGTATAAATGTTTGTGTGAGGTTCTGACCTCACGAGAAGCGGTATGGTATGATAGTTATAAAGTTGTTATATGAATGCTTGTGATATATGTTGGGTACGACAATCTAATGGAATGAGGTTCAAAAGGTAATAATTTGATTGATCTGGCATGGATAGTTAAAATCGTATGTGTATTGATGATACATGTTTATTCCGTGAAAAGGTATGGATGATATGCATGAGATTCTTGTATGTTTATTCCGTATAATATGTTGTATTATGATCTAGTAAAGCCGTTTTGAGTAAATCTTCTTGTCCAGAAAGTTATACCGAGTCAGTGTTTATAGGAATTGTATGTGGTTGTGATGTCTATCGATGTGGTTGTTTTACCTCGGGTGGTGATCCGGGCACGGTACTTCGTGTTGTGATGCGGGTGTTTTCGCGCTGTGGTGCGGCTATTAGTGGCAGTGTTGCGATGACGTCGCCGGTTGTGGTGGACTAGGAAGGATGATTATGATACGAGTTCTCAAAAGTACCTATCAGTCATACATAGATTGTTGTTTTGTTGGCTGCTGCTTCCTGAGAGTTTCAGTTTGTACAGATAGACAGTTGTTTTGTTTATTGATGTTTTACCAGTTTCAGTTTGGGAATGAGGGTACAGTATGATATAAAAGAGAGTTGGGTATGTTTTCATTGTGTCATGGTATAGTGATATTCTGTTGATGGGACACAGTTGTGAGAAGTTGTTATAGTAATTTTGATCTTGTTTTAAGACGAGGTATCGGTAGACATAGTCATGGTAAGTGATTTGTGGAACATGTGTTATACTGATATGGACGTTGCAGGGGGTTCATAATCAGATTTTGGGACAGTGAGTGTAGGGTGTTTGGATTTAGTGTCGTGTTAAGTCATGTATGAGTTTTACAGTGATGAAAGAAAAGAACTTGAGGATCTAGAATGAGTGTACGTAACAAGTGTGAATCGTGAGCTATGCTTTTGACGATAAGAGTTTATATAGTTTATATAGAGAGGTATGTCGTGTTGCGGTAATGTGGAAGAGTTGGAGTATTGGTTATGTTAAAGATTTTGTGGTATAGGTTAGGTGGTGTGCCGAGTGAATTGAGGTGGGAGAACTGTTTAAGTAAGAGAGCTGTGGATATAGGAATGGTGAGTGTCTAGATTATAGGCGGTTATCTACCGGAAGGACCTTTCCCTTGCCCTTCTCACAGTAGATCATCTGGACTGTTTATGACTGAGTTAGTGAACTGCCATGTCGTGGTGATGACGATATGGAGAAAATATAGCTAAGGATTTAGTATTAGTGAGTTATGAGGACGTAACATTTGTTTTAAGAAGCGTAGGATGCGATAAAAGAGAGTTTCATGGTTGTGCATGTGGTAGTATAATTGGAAGTAGAGTGTTGGTGTAGCATAAAGGATGGATATTTGTTGTGATTGATTTTAGTTAAGGGCATGGCCGTGCGTGTAGTAATTCGGTGTTTAGGAATGGAAGAATACTTCGATAGTGTTAACGGTTGGATGATGATGTTTAGGAGTTTGAGAGTGTTGACAGTGGCATGATGATGTTTATGGGTGTAAGTAAACTTCGAGGACGAAGTTCCTTTTAAGGGTGGTAGAATGTAACATTCCGTTTGATGTCTATGAGTGTCTTGATATTGAATTGGCTAGTGGATGATATATTACGGAGCTAGCAGCGTTTGTGGACGGTAGTTGGTAGTGTATGAAGTTAGTGTCGAGAGAGAGATATAATGGAGTTGATACGATATTGTGAGCCATGTTGTGGAGGTAGGAATAGTTGGTGGAGTTGGTGTTACGAGTTCATGTTTGGTAGGTTGGAGTTTTGTTTTGAGTTCTTAGTCGTGTTGTTGTGTCTTGATCGAGTTAGTATGTTTGTTTGTTTTTGAGTATGGGTGAACTTCGGGGACGAAGTTCCTTTTAAGGAGGGAAGACTGTAATACTACGGTTTTCTATGTCTATGGGTACTCTATCGAGTGGGCCTTACTCTGTCGAGTAAGGGTGTTTTGATTTACGAATCAGTAGTCTGTCTGTAGGGTACTCGATCGAGTAAGTGGAACTCGATCGAGTACGTTAGTTACTCGATCGAGTAGGTCGGTTAACGGGCATATAAACATGGTTCCTCGACCGATCGAGTGAAACCATACTCTTTTATCACCTGGTCGAATCGATGATTCCAACTCCGAGAAGCTTGCTTAAGTCCATAAATGGAACGCTTAAGCTTGCACACTTTCTTAGGATTTTTAGGATCTATGAAATCTTCGGGTTGCACCATGTACAACTCTTCCTCCAAATAACCGTTTAAGAAGGCAGTTTTCACATCCATCTGCCAAATTTCATAGTCATGAAAAGCGGCAATCGCTAAGATTATTCGAATGGAACGCAGCATAACTACGGGTGTAAAAATTTCATCATAATGCAATCCGTGCACTTGAGTGAAACCTTTTGCCACTAGTCGTGCTTTATAGGTATCTGGTTGCCCGTCTACAGAATGCTTTATTTTGTAAAGCCATTTGCACTGTAGAGGTCGTACCTTGGTAGGTAAATCAACAAGATCCCATACGTCATTCTCATACATGGAGTCCATCTCGGATTGCATGGCTTCAAGCCATAGCTTTGAGTCGGAACAGGTTATGGCACCTTTATAGGTAGTGGGTTCATTACTCTCTAGGAGCAAAACGTCATTCTCCTCGACCATACCAATGTATCTGTCTGGAGGATTAGAGACTCTACCCGACCTCCTAGGTTCCTGAGGAATATTAACTGTATCATCAGTTGAAGGAACAACTTCCTCCATCTGTTCCTCGGTTGTTGGTTCTGGAATCTCCGACAGCTCGAAGGTTCTATTACTTGACTTGTTCTCGAGAAATTCTTTCTCTAAGAACTTTGCACTAGCCACAACAAAAACTCGATGTTCGGTAGGCGAATAGAAGTAATGACCAAACATTCCTTTTGGATAACCAATAAAGTATGTCTTGACCGATCGCGGGCCGAGCTTATCCTCGTGTCTCCACTTGACATAAGCCTCGCAGCCCCAAACCTGAATAAAGGACAAGTTGGGTACTGTTCCCTTCCACATTTCATATGGAGTCTTGTCGACAGCTTTAGACGGACTTCGGTTAAGTATAAGAGCAGCTGACAAAAGAGCAAAGCCCCATAATGAATCAGGTACTACCGTGTGACTCATCATGGATCGAACCATATCAAGTAGTGTTTGATTTCTCCGTTCGGACACACCATTTAATTGAGGTATTCCAGGTGGAGTTAACTGTAAAACAATTCCACAGTCTTTAAGGTGTTGATCAAACTCATTTGAAAGATATTCGCCACCCCGATCTGAACGGAGTGTGATGTGACCATAATTAGCGCATATTTAGTCCCCGAATTAGCCTTGTTCCCATGCTTTTTAGTGCATATTTGGGTCATTTATTGTCTTTAGTTCTTTGTTTTGCATATTCTTTGAGGTTTTGTGTCCTTGGTAGGAAAGGAGTGCAAACCTTCCATTTTCATGGCAAAATGAGACTAAATTGATTGAATTCAATGACCAAGCATCAAGGAGAGACAAGATTAGAAGGCCTTTGTACATATTATAGTAGTTGGGCAATGATGAGGAAAGATCTTTGCATCCCCAAGGAAATCCCCAAGGATTTTATGAAGAAATGGGAAGAAAAGAAGAAGAAACAAGTCTGAGCAGCAACCCGTACGGATTGTCCTGAAGACGCCCGTCCCCAGGACCACAATCCGTGCGTCTTCCATCAATGACGCCCGGGCAGCAGCACCCAGAAGACGCCCGTCTTCTCCCAAAGACGCCCGGGCAGAGACTCACGAATCCGGCCGTCCCGAGCCTAAGACGCACGGATTCCAAGACAGCTCAAATTCGTTTCTTCAAGCTTCAAGAAAGATGCCCTTCCTTCAGAAAATACCGGCGTTTCCCTAAGTAGGGACTTAATTGTCATTTAAGCCCTTAGTTAACCCTAATGCATCCACCTAATTTCCATTATAAATACCCCATTAATCTAATTAGAAAAGCATGCTCTTCTTATCAATTCTTAGAGTAGTTAATATCAATCAAATCTCTCTTTAGTTTTGTAATCAACAATTAATCAAGTTTTAATACAAATTTTATTTCCTTAATCTCTCTTTTGTTCATCCTTTATTTTGGGTAATTGAAGATTATTTGGGTTATTATTGGGAGATTTACAACCTCTCAATCAAGCATCAAGTACTTCTATTATTCTTTGCTTTATTATTAGAATCATTAGTAGGTATAATTCTCTTAATCCCTTTTTAATTATTGCTAATTACTTTCATTTGTTCATCATGTTTCACTTTGTTGGTATGATTGACAACCTTGCTAGCATGTTCAACATGATAATGAGTGAGTAGTTCCATAGCTAGTGTTAATGGGTAATTAGGGGAAACAAACATGGGGAATGATTCATGCTTAAATTAATATGCTTTCATGGTTTATTTGCTTGCTTGTTTTGATCTCAACTCATGCACATGTTATGTTTGATGAAATGCGAGCCTATGAATCCTTGCATTTTTTACCCATCACCTACTTTTTCAATGAGACTTGTAAGATATAAACCAACTCGAGTCTCATTAGACCATGCATGTTGTTGAGTAGGGAAGACTAAGTCGACTTGTAGGTGTTGTACAATCTAATCGATTCGGCTCCGGGACCCAAACTATCCTAGGATTGTAAGATATAACCCAACTCAATCCATCACAACAATAATTGCTTGCTTATAATTTGAGAACATGTTTGTATGATCAATTCCCATGAATCCCCTATGACCCCATGACACCCTAGTGCTTTTTATCAATTGTTTACAACCCTTTCAATTCATCTTGCTTATTTACTTTCATTGCTATTTAGTTTAGTGACCTTCTACATCAACCCAAATTGTGACACCCCTAAGACACCACTAGTCTCAATAGAAATCTCATTTCAATTCCCGTCCCTTGGGATCCGACCTTTACTTGCCTCTTTACTAATTGTAGAGTTGTTTGTGAAGCTATAAATTGTGTTTTGGTCTAGGTGCTTCCAACGACAATTGTTCCAAAAAATAGAATATAGCTCCGACCGACCAAAAATGGCGCCGTTGCCGGGGACGGTGTTATCTTGATTTAGATTTTCTTATATTGTTATTAGTTGTGTCTTTCTTTGCCTTGGGGAAGTAAAACTCCTCAAGGTTTGTTCTAATTGTTTTCGAGTTGTTTGATATTTTGCATGTCTAGAAGGTCACAAGGTGATTTGTTACCTTTTGATCGTGAAATTGAAAGAACTTTGACAACCAATAGAAGATTTGCTAGGAGAAATTTGAGAGGTATTAGTGAGGTTGTAGATATTCAACCAACTATTGAGTTCATCAACCCTTTTGCAAGAGAAGGTGAGAAGAACCTAACACAAAATATAACTCAAAATCAACCCACAATGCCTAAGTTTTCATCACATTCCGTACCCACTGAGGAGAACCTACCCAATGGTACTCCCACACCACAACATTTGACCGGAAATTTCATTGCTAAATCCGCATTTATCCAATTAGTCGAAAGGAGCCAATTTGGGGGGATGCCTAGTGAAGACCCTCACTCTCATATGGAGACCTTTTGTGACTATTGTGATGCGATTTCTCAAACCGGTGTAACTCAAGACCAAATTCGATGGGTCTTATTTCCTTTTTCTCTAATTGGCACCGCGAAACAATGGTTAAAGGGCCTTGATAAGGCCACTCTCGGAATTAATTCTTGGAAGAAGTTGGCTCTAGCTTTATACAAAAAATTCTACCCACCGGAAAAGACTAACATGCTAAGAGCTCAAATTACGGGTTTTAAGCAAAGGGATGAAGAATCTTTGTATGAAGCTTGGGAGCGGTTCAAAGGAATTTGTCGCTCATGTCCTCACCATGGACTTAGCGAGTGGTTCTTGGTACAACAATTTTGGAACGGTCTATATGAAGATTCAAGGAACATTCTCAACATGGGATCAAATGGAATGTTCACCGAAGTTGATGACAATCAACCTTGGAACAAAATTGAGGAAATGGCGGTCCATAACTCACAATATAGTAGACCTCGCAAGGCTACTAATTGAGGAAAGCATGAAGTGGACTCCGTTACTCAATTGGGTGCTCAACTTAGTGGTCACATTGATACAATCAACTTGAAGTTTGAAAAAGCTATGGCTAGACTTGAAGAAGCCTCAAAATCACCAAAGCATCATGTTAATGCCATGACGGCATCCTCATCAATCCCAAGTGGGATATGTGAGAATTGTGGAACTTTGGGACATGACTCAAGTGAATGTAGGGGAACAAATGAACAAGTGAATGCTTTCCAAGCATACAAGAGTGGTACCCCTTATTCTAACTATTACAATGAAAACACCAAATTCCATCCAAATCTCTCATACAAAAGCCAAAATGTTCAAAACCCTCAAACAACATACACCCCACCTCCCATGAGAAACCAAAATCAAAGACCCTTTTACAACCAAAACCAAGGTTACCAAAATCAAAATCCATACAATCAACAAAATGACCAAGGTTTTGATGTTCAAAAAGTGGTCCTTCAAATGCAAAATAATCAACACGAATTTTTCACTCAAATGCAAAAAGATAGTCAAGCAAAGGAAACCACCATCAACAACATCCTAGCTCACACCAAAATGTTGGAAACCCAATTGACTCAACTAGCATCTTCGAGCTCACAAAGACAAAAGGGGCAATTACCACCTCAAAGTAATCCCCCAAGACATGAAACGGTTAGTGCCATTCACTTGAGAAGTGGTACAAGGTATGAAGCACCGAAGAATCAAGTTGAGGATGAAGTTGTGGAAGCTAGTGAAAAGGAAGAAATTGTGCAAAACTCCAAAGATGGAGAATCATCAAAAGAACAAATTTCAAAGAAAAATGAAGACAAGGTCAAGGAGAAGGAGCCCATTGTGATTAGACTTCCTTTCCAAGTCGTCAAGCCAAGCCCAAATTTGATGACCAACTTGGAAAGTTTATGGAAATTGTGAAGAATTTGGAAGTCTCAATTCCTTTCACGGAATTAATCAATCACGTGCCGGCCTATGCGAAATACATGAAAGACATCCTCACAAAGAAGAAGTCGATTCGGAAGCTTGAGACTATCGCCTTCACTAAGGTGAGTAGTGCAATACTTCAAGGGAGTTCACCTCCAAAACTCAAGGATCCGGGAAGCTTCTCAATACCGTGTACCATTGGCGACACCACGATCAACAAAGCCTTATGTGATCTAGGGGCTAGTGTGAGTGTTATGCCGTACTCGGTGAGTAAAAGGTTGGGGATGGGAGAGCTTAAATGCACCAATATCACACTCCAAATGGCCGATAGATCGACGAAAACACCATTGGGGATATGGGAAGATGTTCCCGTACGAATTGGGAAATTTTTCATCCCGGTGGACTTTGTCATTGTTGACATGGAAGAAGATTCCAACATTCCAATCATCCTAGGAAGACCTTTCTTACACACCGCGGGTGCGGTGATTGATGTGAAACATGGAGAGCTTACTCTAGAAGTGGGAGATGAGAGTATAACTTTTAATCTTGACAAGACTATGAGAGCTCCCCGTTTACATGAACCATGTTTTATGATCGATCATTATAGCCGGAAGGATGATAGGAAGAAGTCGGAACTCCAATGGAAGAAGAAAATTGAAGATGCTCCATTCAAAGAGCAAGTGAATTGTAACAAAGAGAGCTTGCAAAGCTCACCAAAGTCAAGCAATGAAGAAGATGGCCTCATTGGCCAAAACAAGATAATGGGAGAGTTGTCTCTATCAACTCAAGAGATCTTTAGTGATCAAGTAGATGAAGTTTGTGGTCTTTGGGACGATGAGTTTGAAGGGATTTTCAATCCCTACATTGGTAATTCTATCGATCAAGACCGACAACAAGGGCAAAGATCTATTGAAGAACTTTATCACGACAATGAACAAGCTTTTGATTACTTTTTCAAGGTGTTGAGCAACATCAACAACACCTTGGACATGCCCCCTTGATATCTCATCAAGAATGAGAGTTTGGTGGAGTCCTCTCTTGTAATACCCTAAATATTTTTAATATATGTCCTTCTACTATTTTTAATTTCTTTAAATACTTAATTATTTTCTTTATATTATTTAGTAAATATTCGCACTACTCTTTTACTTTGAACCCTATATTTCGTTCCACTGTTAAGCCCATCATATCTTTTACCCAATATTATAATTATCATTATCACTAAACATAAAACCTAATTGTAGCCAAAATTCTACTCTTGTTCCTAAATCCTCTAAGGCTCTTCATATGCTGCGTCTAATAGTCCTCTAACCAAAACATAATCATCTTGGTCAACTCATCATAATCTATGGCCTGTTTCTTTTCATCCTTCTCCTTTATCGGATGTCATACTTATCGTTTTACTGGCAAGTTCCCTCCCAATTTTATTAAACAAGCGGATTGTATTAATTAGGGCATTGACTTCAATTTGCGTTCAAGTAAAGGTAACACGATTCTACCGATTCTAATACTATTATTATTATTCGGGGTTATATGAATTTATGCTTGTTAGATATGTTTTATGTGATAAGTTGATTGTTAAAGGTAGTATGTGATAATTATTATTAATACTAATAATAGTAGTAATTATTCCGTCGTAAATTGTGAGATGGGTTATTCTATGAGGTGTGTAAACATTAGGCTATTGAATGGTCCGAGATACGTACAATGTTACCAAATAGGATTAGTTCGAATAAAGTGCAACAGGTAACTTAAGCGTGAAAATTACGGAGTACTTGTTATGAATGGTGTGATAACTAGATAGCACTAGAGCATTAATATGTTATATGTTCGTGGTACGCTGTTAATTGAATCGGTGAAGTGCAACTTCAGTGGTCTGGAAAGTGATCATAAGGATTGAATTTTTGGCCCTTTTGTCGGTTAGCTTGTGAAGTATAAGTTGATTATTTTGACATTGAGGTTGTAAAGTACTATTGAATTTTTATTGTCGATTTCTTTGACCTTGACTCGTGGGTGAGTAGCTTAAAGTCTTGTACTTTAAGTGTTGTGCAGTTCCTTTAATGGAATATTTGACAATATCGATATTGAAATTGAGATGGAAATTGGTTACTGGTATTGAGTTATAAGTCATGGGGCCTTTGAGCCGAGTTATTTTTATGGTCCAGTGTGACCATGGTTAATGAGTTAGTTATATTGTTTGGAATTGATATTGAGATGGGAATATTGTTTTGCGGCTCTACCCGCCAGTTCACTCACCCCTTGTCACTGGTCTTAGGGTCGACGATGAGAATACGATATCTGGTTACTATGGAGTATTATATTATGAGACGGAGTAATGAGTTAGACGGAGTAGTGAGTTGAGTTGAGCATATGTTAATTATTGGGTCGAACTGGGGAACGGGCCTGGTGGTTGTCGTGGTGGTTCAGGCAGCGCGTGAGGGGTTTGGACGAGTGTGAAGGCACGGGTTGTGGGAGTCGGGTTGTTAGGTTGTTCAATGTTTGATTCGTTTTTCTTAATCGTATAATTCGTTTAATGTTTTATTTATCGTATTAGTTATTTAATTTAGTTCCCGAGTCTTTTAAATAATTAGAGACGGGTTTGGAGTCGGGTTGATTAAAATGGAAAACTGCTATATCGGGGAAGTTTCCATTTAAGGAAACTTTCCATTTTTAAGAAGTTTCTATTTTTAGTAATTTTCTATTTTGGGAACGAGAATAGTTTAAGTAATTGTTTATCATTTATTTATCTTTCAGAGGGCGAATTTGTTGTGGAATATTATTGAGCATCTGTCCATTTGACTACAGTACTGAGGTAGGGGAATACACTGATTGAGTTCTTACGATTATAAAGAGTTGGCATGTTCGGTGATTATATGACGTATCTGATTATCTTATTTATCTTGTTGAGCATTATTGTTTCATACGTTTCATACATTGCATTTGCATCGGAGTTGGAGTTGGAGGAGATGAGATTATCGTGATTAAGGCCCAGGCGGGTTCTGCAGGACTTGCCCTGGTGTCCTCAGCTATGAGCTGGTATATTGACGACGGTCGATTTGTATAGTCTGCCGGGGATCGGTATGGCTGGGCGTTCCGGGGATATGTGTGATGGAGTTGAGATTGGAGGATCATATCATTGCATTCTTTATTATATCGTATTACCTACTCAACCTCGCGGTTGACCCTGTGTATTCGTGTACGCCTGTGATGATCCATTTATGGGAGCAGATTGACAGTTGTTGAGACATATGGAGTCGGCGGGGAGAGAGCATGGATCACCTGACTTAGAGCTAGCTCACTTTTATTTCAGTTTAGCTATCAGACTTTATTTTCAGTTTTGAGACATGTTCCATTTGAGTTGTAAACATTTATAACTTCAATTTAAAGTACTGTTTATTTTTCCTTTGTTATCTACTGCCTCGGGTTTCCGAGATGGTAACACCCTTCTTTATCTGAGGAGTCCTAGTCCAGGCCCTTAAATAAATGGGGGTGTTACATCCCTAAACCACCATTTGTAAATATTTCTAACTCCCTAACTCGCATTTTAATTCTTAATTTTCATTTTTGTCATTTTTGGATTTTTATGCCTTGATCAAGATAATTATCATGTTTGAGAGAAGTGAGGGAGGGACTAATGATTTCAATTGATGTGTAGTACTTTAGCTTAGTGTGGGGATAGCAATTGCCTAGGCTATTCATGCCTTAGTAGTGCCCCCACAATTAAGAACACGAGATTTTGAAGAATGAAAAATGACAAGGGATATGCAAGGTACACGGATGGAACTGAATCCGGGAAAAGGGGTAGAACCCGAGCGGTTTCAAGAGAATCCGCCCGTCTTCAGGCAATCCGGGCATATTGGGCAGAAGACGCCCGTCCTTCTGAGCTGAATTTTTGAAACTTTGTGACTGTTAACGAATCCGGGCGTCCTGCAATAGAATCCGCCCGTCTTCAGAAAGACGCCCGTCCTGCAAGAGAAGACGCCCGTCTTTTTGGTTGAGAAACATAAAAAAAATCCCTGGAAAGGAATCCGCCCGTCTTTGCTGCATTTCGCCCGTCTTTAGGCGAGAATTCCTGAAGCCCATCCAGACAGAATCCGGGCGTCCCGAAGGAAAGCCGCTCGTCTTCCCCCTGCATTTCAAATTTTTCGGGTTTATTATAAACCCCCTCCCACATTCATTTCTTCATTTCTTCATTCAAAACACTACCCATAAACCCCATAACTCCAAAACCCTCATCCTCTCCATCACAAAAACAAGATTTCTCAACAACATTCACCAAAATCAAATCAAAACATCCTTTTAACAACAAATTAATCACTCCTCTTTCAACAAAAATCAAAACCAAGCACAAAATCTTCAACCTTTGAGTCGATTTTTGAATTCATAAAGGCAAAGTCTTTCATCTTTAAATCGATTTGGGTACACTAGAAATTGAAGATTTTCACTCTTTTCTTGGTTTATTCATCAATGGCAAAGACAAAGGGAGCAATGAAAGCAACAAAGGCAAAGGCACTCTCATCAAGACAAAAGAGTCTTCAAGCAAAGAAAGCATTGGCTATGGTGGTAGCTAGTCCAAACTTGGAGGTGCAACAACAACAACCTCCCATGGAAGCAACAACGTCTACTACTCCAGAAATTGCTCAACTTTCGAATTATCCGGAGGTAATTTTCATTTCCAAATCCCATAGGGACACTTTTGCTAAGTTTGCTAGAAAATCATTTCTATCCACCAAGTTTATTTGTGAAGATGCCTTAGATAAGTTGGGTGTCCTTGAGCAAACTAGAGCTTTCTTTAAAGCCATGGGGTTGGAGAAATTGTTTACAACAAAAGAATTGACATACCCCTCTCTTACCTTAGAATTTTTGAGTTCTTTGAAAGTTAACAAGGTTGAGACTATGGAAAACATCGAGTTCCGCCTAGCTAATGTTAGTAGGCGCATCTCCTTTGAGGAAATGGGTAAAGCTTTGGGTCTTAGTGATTCACCGAGTTATTTCAAGAATGTTGGCAAATATGACCCCGGCCCTCTTTGGGAGGCGATTTCCGGAAGGAAATTTGAGAACTTTCATGCTAGTCGCGCTCTATTAGTCCACCATCCGGGCATTAGAGTTTGGCACAAGGTTGTAGGGAACACCATCATTGCAAGAAAAGACACCAACCATTTCACCAAACTCGATTTTGTTCTTCTTGAGTCGGCCTTAAACATTGGAAGGGAATTCACCAAGCCTTTCAACTCTCTAAGGCTTTTGGTGGATAGATGGCTAAATGTTGATTGTGGGAAGCAAGGCACTACCGTTATTGTAAATGGAGGTCTAGTCACTACTTTAGCTAAATACTTTGATCCTAACTTCAACAAGGATAGCAAGTATGAGGCAAAGAAGGGTGGTCACCTCATTGATATTGATACTATGATAAACATGTACAAGTGGGTCTCTCATAACCCTCTTGACACCAAGTATGGATGGCTCACTAGTGAGGCTAGATCTTTTACTTTGCCTTCGAAGATTTGTCGTTTAAGTGTCCACCGGACCAACTATCTCCTTCCCCTTTCAAAAGAGGCTGAGTACATTATCCGACAACAAAAGGGTGAAATTAAAATGCCCTCCTCTTCCATTGTCACACCACCCTATTCTTTCAAGTACCAAGAGTTCAAGCCCGAAGGTGTTGAAGCAAGCAAAGATTATATGACTCTTCTTATGCAAGAGATGCACAAGCAAGCCTTCAAGGATCGGGAAGATGCTTACTTAGCCCAATATCCACCCCTCCTTCACTTAGCTAGGCAAGGACTACTTGACCCTTCATGTCCTTTGCCTAGTTGAGCGGATAGGGAAGTCTTCTTTCCGAGTGCATCTAGGGGTGAGTTTCCGGGTGATAATGAGGTTGTCGGTGATGAAGAGGTTGATGATAACATTGATGAAGAAGCTAATGAAGAAGGAGAAGAGGATGATGAGCAAGGTGAACAACAAAGTGAAGAGGGAAGTGGTGATGAGTCCACTTCTAGTGAGGAAGATGATGATAGTGATGATATGATGGAAGATTAGCAAGCTTTGGAGGCTCCTACCCTCTTGAGGTTTGTCTATTTCTCTCTTTGTTGCATTTTATTAATCTTGATCATTGTTGGAGTAGTCCTAGCACCATAGAGGACTAACACCTTGGCCCCATTGAGGTGTTCTCATTTTATTGTTCCCACTTTTAAAAAATCCAAAATGACAAAATTAGTTTCATGCATTGCATAATGTGTGCATGAACTACACCCAACCTTAGGACATTAGCAATAATGTCTAACTCGATTTGGGAAAGTACATACATTCCCAACGAGAGGTAATCTAAATTATCCTCTCCGTCATAAACAAAAACCATGCATCATGTAGTGTAGATTAGTGTAGCTTGCATTTAGTGTAGAAATCATGCATCATGTTTGCATAATTTCCCATCATTTTGGCCATTGAGGACAATGCCCATATTAGTGTGGGGATGGGGAATTCTAATCTAACTTTTATTCAAAAATCCAAAAAAATTGAAAAATTTCGAAAAACCATAAAAATTTGAAAATTGAAAAACCAAAAACATGTTATTTTCCTTTGTAGTGTAGTCATGTATATATTATTGTATATATTGTATTTGTTCTATCCTTGTTCACATTGATCGACTACGCCACATCCGAGACATGAGGACAATGAAGACCACATGGTATGATCTTTCCAATCTCCTTTTTCCTCTTTATGTTAATGACTATGTGACTTTATTTTGATTGATGCGGTATAACAATGTGAACTTAGGACTTGCATTTAGTTTATATGTCATATTAGTTGGTAGAATCACTTGCATTAGGACGTATATAATAGTTGCATCATGGCATATAGTTGCATTTAGATGAAACATTTTGAAAAGTGCCTAATTGGGAACTTTGACAAGAGCAACTAAGCCATTACAAATACTTTTTCAACTTAAGACTTCGCCTACTAGAATGGTTGTAAAACACCCTAGATTGTGTCATACTAGTGTCTTTCGACCCATGACCCAAAGCCTAGTCAAGGGTTTGCATGTGAGTCACCTATCCAACCCCGTGATGCGATGTGGACTTGGTTAACTTGTCTAGGTGACCTTGATTGACCTTGTGGTATGGCAACCCAAAAATACTTTCTATCAATAAGTTTGAAGTGCTCATTTCAAAGATTTTGTATGTGGAAACGTTTTATTGTCAAGGAAACCTCAAATGTTATGAAATGTTGAAATATTGAGAATTTTAGTTGTTTTGATGGAGGCGTACCACTTCGATGTGCTTTGGAGAGGGATCCATTGAATTGGGACCCCACATGGTTGTGAATTCGACCGCCCAGAGACAGAGTGACTATCACCCCGAAAAGCTATTGTTTAGAGGTTAACCGGTTGCCTAATAAGCGATTGGCGAAAGCAAAGGACATTAGCACGGAAGGGACAACCCCATCTCTAATTTTTGAAATGTGAAAGTTGAATGAGGTCAAATTTTGAATGCTAGTCATATCCACCCTTGTTTATAACGATTTGAGCATTTCATTCCCAAAAAGCCTTTTTGTCAAGCCACTTTGTCGAGCTTGGGACGATCCATGACCTTTACTTTTGTAGAGAACTCGAGACTTGTCATGTCACATGCTACTAGCATCATGGGGATCATCATTCCATAACCATCCGATCGCTCTTGACGAAAGTATTTGGAAATTGAGGACGAAAGTAGTCTAGTTTAACACCATTTGGAGGTGATTTAGTGCCATCCTCTTAGCCTTAGTAATTTGTTGAACTAGTATTTGTGACGGAATATATGCTCTTAAATTTGTTCTCTTTTAGTTGCCTCCGCCACTTGATGAGGAAGTGGCTATTCCTTTTGTACATGCATCCATTATTTGATTTTGTGTGCTTAATGTTTGGATGTGTCGCCATTTTGGTAAGACCCACCTTGCCTTGCAAGAAGGCATCCTACCTTATGGTTGTCTTGTTGTGAGTTGAAGGGGCGGAGTGAGACCCGCTAATTGTCTCATGTCGGCTATGTTATTAGGTTAGTTTAAATAATGGTCTTAGTCTTTGTCACCTCTTTACTCGGGACGAGCAAAGGTTCGGTTTGGGGATATTTGATGTGACCATAATTAGCGCATATTTAGTCCCCGAATTAGCATTGTTCCCATGCTTTTTAGTGCATATTTGGGTCATTTATTGTCTTTAGTTCTTTGTTTTGCATATTCTTTGAGGTTTTGTGTCCTTGGTAGGAGAGGAGTGCAAACCTTGAATTTTCATGGCAAAATGAGACTAAATTGATTGAATTCAATGACCAAGTATCAAGGAGAGACAAGATTATATTAGAAGGCCTTTGTACATATTATAGTAGTTGGGCAATGATGAGGAATGATCCTTGCATCCTCAAGGAAATCCCCAAGGATTTTATGAAGAAATGGGAAGAAAAGAAGAAGAAACAAGTCTGAGCAGCAACCCGTGCGTCTTCCATCAAAGACGCCCGGGCAGCAGCACCCAGAAGAGGCCCGTCTTCTCCCAAAGACGCCCGGGCAGAGACTCACGAATCCGGCCGTCCCGAGCCTAAGACGCACGGATTCCAAGACAGCGCAAATTCGTTTCTTCAAGCTTCAAGAAAGATGCCCTTCCTTCAAAAAATACCGGCGTTTCCCTAAGTAGGGACTTAATCGTCATTTAAGCCCTTAGTTAACCGTAATGCATCCACCTAATTTCCACTATAAATACCCCATTAGTCTAATTAGAAGATCATGTTCTTCTTATCAATTCTTAGAGTAGTTAATATCAATCAAATCTCTCTTTAGTTTTGTAATCAACAATTAATCAAGTTTTAATACAAGTTTCACTTCCTTAATCTCTCTTTTGTTCATCCTTTATTTTGGGTAATTGAAGATTATTTTGGTTATTATTGAGAGATTGACAACCTCTCAATCAAGCATCAAGTACTTCTATTATTCTTTGCTTTATTATTGGAATCATTAGTAGGTATAATTCTCTTAATCCCTTTTTAATTATTGCTAATTACTTTCATTTGTTCATCATGTTTCACTTTGTTGGTATGATTGACAACCTTGCTAACATGTTCAACATGATAATGAGTGAGTAGTTCCATAGCTAGGGTTAATGGGTAATTAGAGGAAACCAACATGGGGAATGATTCGTGCTTAAATTAATATGTTTTCATGGTTTATTTGCTTGCTTGTTTTGATCTCAACTCATGCACATGTTATGTTTGATGAAATGCGAGCCTATGAATCCTTGCATTTTTTACCCATCACCTACCTTTTCAATGAGACTTGTAAGATATAAACCAACTCGAGTCTAATTAGACCATGCATGTTGTTGAGTAGGGAAGACTAAGTCGACTTGTAGGTGTTGTACAATCTAATCGATTCGGCTCCGGGACCCAAACTTTCCTAGGATTGTAAGATATAACCCAACTCAATCCATCACAACAATAATTGCTTGCTTATAATTTGAGTACATGTTTGTATGATCAATTCCCATGAATCCCCTATGACCCCATGACACCCGAGTGCTTTTTATCAATTGTTTACAACCCTTTCGATTCATCTTGCTTATTTACTTTCATTGCTATTTAGTTTAGTGACCTTCTACATCAACCCAAATTGTGACACCCCTAAGACACCACTAGTCTCAATAGAAATCTCATTTCAATTCCCGTCCCTTGGGATCCGACCTTTACTTGCCTCTTTACTAATTGTAGAGTTGTTTGTGAAGCTATAAATTGTGTTTTGGTCTAGGTGCTTCCAACGACAATTGTTCCGAAAAATAGAATATAGCTCCGACCGACCAGAGTGCTTTAACCTTTCTTCCCAGTTGGTTCTCAACCTTATTCTGGTATTTCTTGAATTTTTCAAAGGACTCACTTTTATGCTTCATTAAGTAGACGTATCCGTATCAACTCAAATCGTCCGTGAAAGTGATAAAATATCTATAGCCATCTCTAGCGGTAATTGACATAGGTCCACATACATCAGTATGTATGAGTCCTAATAGGTCACTAGCGCGCATTCCAACACCTTTGAAGGAAATTCAAGTCATTTTGCCGATAAGACATGATTCACACGTGCCAAATGTAGAAAAATCGAATGCGGGCATAGTCCCATTGTCGATGAGTTTCTTTACACGTTTTTCATTTATGTGTCCCATTCGACAATGCCATAGATAAGTTTGATCTTTGTCACCAACCTTTAATTTCTTATTATTCACATGTAATATATCTGTGGTTTGATCTAAGATGTAAATTCCATTTATGGAAACTGCTTTGCCATAAACCATTTCATTAAAAGAGAAAATACAGCTATTATCCTTTATTGAAAATGAAAAACCGTATTTATCAAGTACGGAAAGATAAATAATGTTCTTAGATAAACTAGGTACATAGTAAAAGTTATATAAATATAACTCAAACCCACTAGGGAGCTGGATTACGTATGTTCCTTTTGAGACTGCAGCAACTCGTGCTCCATTCCCGACTCGCAGGTCCACATCACCCTTTGCGAGAGGTGTGATGTTTTTTAGGCTTTGCAAATGATTACACAGATGAGAACCACAACCAGTATCAAGTACCCAAGTTCCGAAACTTCCATGGTTAATCTCAATCATATGAATATAAGATGACATACCAACAGGAGTGATGCAGCCTGCTTTTATGTCCTCACGGTACAAGGGACAGTTCCTCCTCCAATGCCCAGTCTTGTGACAATGGTGGCACTCAACGTTACCGTCCTTGCTCTTTGCCTTGCCTAGTGAGCCGCTAGTCTCACCAGGCCCACTCTTACCATTTCCTGACTTTTTAAACTTCGGCTTTCCTACAGTTAGGTCGTCGTGAGCCTTGCCCTTACCCTTATTCTTGTTGGAAATCATGAGAACATCTTGCTTCATGCTCCCACTCAATTTCATATCCTTCTCGGTCTGTACGAGAAGTGAGTGTAGCTCATGAGGACTTTTCTTCATGTCATTCATGTAGTAATTTGCCCAGAAGAGGGCAAAACCATCATGAAGTGAATGAAGCATACGGTCAATGACTATGCTCTCACTGATTTTGCCATCAAGTGCCTCCAATTTCTCGACATTCTCAATCATGTTAAGAATGTGTGGGCTAACCGGTTGGCCCTTCTGGAGTTTCGCATCAAAGAAGCGACAGGTATGCTAATAAGTAACGATTCTCGGTGCTTTTGAGAACTCATTAGTGAGCGTGGTGAAAATCTTGTTTGCACCTTGGGCAATGAAGCGTCTTTGCAAATTGGTTTCCATTGCAAAAATGAGTACGTTGTTTATCGCACCCGCTTCCATAACGAAGTCACTATAAGCAATTGACTCGTTAGATCTTGCATTGGGACCTGGGTTTGGCGGTATTGGCTCAATTAAGTACTTGAGCTTACCGTCAGCAATGGCGAAAGATTCCGTAATGATGCCTCCCGATCCAAAAGTTGGACCCGTCATTCTTCAGTTGTGTGAACTGATTCATGTGGTCCATGAAAGCTTTTAGCCAGGACTCGCGTCCAAGTGTGGCACTTGGCATAGGGATTTCGTTATTTCCAGCCATTTGTTGTAACAGTATTATCGATATAAAACGAATTCTACACTGTGAAAAGAAGAAAAATATAATAAGCATACTCATCGTTATGATTTAAGTCTAATGCAATACTGTTATAACGCGAAGACTCAAGTATTTATACAATTGACCTCCCTCAAGAATTATATAAATGATCCCAAGACTCAATTATCTGTAAATTGATAAGCCAACCTCTTGGCTAATTCTACTTTTAGAATTCTTGGTTAATAAATTTCTGTAAATTCTATCTATAGTCCATCATAATCACGAGAAACTCTTCGGATTATAATGTTGAGGTAAACTAAGTCAACGCAAACTACTTACCCAACGTAGAAGGGGTCATATGGAGAGTAAGGTCCTATATGCCTACCAACGAAGAAGGGATTCATAGCTGTTTGGCCTATAGATACTAGTCTCAATTTCAGTTTTAGAGGAAGATCCCATCAACTTTATTTTAATTCATTTTAAGTGAACTAATATCTAGCATGCGAGAATGAATAAACTAAGATGATGGCTTATAATTGTGTGACATCTGTATGTCTATGAAAACTAACATCGAAACTATATGAGTCAATTTTTATGCATATAAGTAGTAGGTGGTTTGGTTTAGGCGGAATATGATGCACTAACTATCATGCGAATGAAAAGCAATAAGAATGAAAAAACGTAAAACAAAATAAAGTCTTAGTGTGGCCTATCTACCAAAATGAACATAAATACAACTTTGGAATCCATCCTTGGACCCGAGAAGCTTGTCTTGATGTTCCATCTTGGTCCATGTAGCGGGAGTGAGCAATCCAATCTCCATCTTTAGTCTTCTTTAAAATTACAATTAAAAATTACATAATAAACCTATTTACATTCTAATTTCAAAAACAATACTAAATAAAATTAAAGGAGATTCGAGATCTCAAAATTACATTAAAATTATGTTTACATTATTACGAAAACATAATTAACTAAGGCTACACTAGATATTACAAATTACAACCGATTGCAAAAATACGTAAATAAACCATTCAACAATACATTCAACTTAAATAAAAATGCATCAACTATAAATTAATCATTCAAGACATAATTCCTTAATTATGTAGAGTAATTTATCCAAACCACCTATTTAAATGATCAAATTATGTGACAATTCCTCAATTACTCACAATAATTCTAATCTTAATACATATTAATCTTGTAATATGAATTAATCCAACATTATTTTAAACCTCTTTAAAATAATTGGGTATCTATAATTTGTGAACTTTTTCACAACTAACAATCATACATTATAAATGTAATGTATAATTAATATTGGCCAAAACAAAACAAACAAAACCAAAAAAAAAATCCTTTTTTTGTTTTTTTTTTCTTTCTTTTTGTTCTCGACAAATAAAAAAAAAACAAAAATTTTTTTTTTTCTTTTTCTCTCGGCATTTTGCAAAAAAATAAAAAAACACCTTTTTTTTCCTCACGGTTTTCAGCCAAAAAAAAAAAAAAAAACGTTTTTTTTTTTTTTTTTTTTTTCTCTTGTACTCGGCATTTAGCCCTAAAACCAAAAAAAAAATTCTTTTCAAGAAAAACAACCCTTTTATAATGAACAAATTTGTTTAATGTTGCTACTAGAACAAGATTGGCATAATACTCATTTAAATTAATGAATCATGATCCTAAACAACAATTTAATATCATGTATGCCAAAAACTATATAGCAAAAACAAATTATCATCATAAAACAAAAACAATTCCCATTTACATTTCAATTTAATTCTTATTAAATCAAAACATCTACAAATTTATCATATTATCATCTTAACTATTTAAAACAACAATATGAATAAATCTAAATGGAACAAAAACAACAAAACAAAAAAAAAAAAACCTCGGCAAAAAAAATTTTAATCGGCAATTTTTTTTTTTTAAACAGCCGAACCTTTTTTTTTTCTTTCTCAAAATTTTTGATTAAATTCATTTATGAAAATCATATAAAATAATTTCGTGGCTTATGCTCTGATACCACTTGTGGGAAATATCGGTATACTTTCTATAAAATTATACGGATTATAACGAAATTATGATTATAAAAACGAGTCATAAATGAAATTGCATAAACAAAATAGTAGAGATTAAGAATCAACCTTTGGTCCTAGCAAATTAGGCCTAAGAACAATATCGAATTGATATTCTCCTAATTGTTGCACCCAAGATGCTATGAGAAATGCCCCTCAAATTGCTAGAATGAGATCCCCAAAAATTGATGATTAATTTTAGGGTTTTGTGTTTTGATGAGAGAGTTTTAGGTCAAATTGGAATGAAAGAAAATAATCTCTCTTTTTTCCTCTTTAAAACCGTCAAAATGGAGGAATAAGGGGAAGATTTTTTCTTCCTCTTTTACCTCTTAATTTCGGTTTCACCAACCCAAAAATAAGGAGAGAAAAATCTTCTTATTTTTGGTTATTCTCTAAATGTATATAATGTGTATTTTATTTCAATTGTCATATTTATGTCGACATGTATTAATAAGTCTGCCCACAACAGATTGTAGTCGATTTATTAATACCGGTCTGCCAACATTTTATTATGACAATTCCGCATAATATATACATTAACTATAAATATTACATATTTATAATTCGCTAATTAAATATAACTGGTTACGTTTAATTACGAATTAACATCTTAATTCTTTTAAGCTAACACTATATACATTAATTAAATATAACAGTTTATATTCAATTTACGAATTTAACAGATTAATTAAATCTCAATTTATTATTTAATTGTATTAAATAATTGTCTCATCATCACATTGACTAACTGTTTAGTCAAAAACATGGACTAACCTTTTAGTCAGGCATCAATGTGATTATATTTTCATACAATCACATCTCTCACACACATCCTTTAGGTGTGACTTTTAGGGACCAGTTGATCACCGTCATATGTATGATAATAACGTCAAACTTCTAGCAAGCCAACCGTTATTAAGTAAACGTTAATCAACTGATAAAATACTAAGTATACCCTTGTGAACCTATAAGAGATTTTATATATGTTATCACACTAACTGTGGAGGACACAAGCTCCAACAATATTAAGAGGAGAAATCGGACAAGTAATAATGATAGGGTCACATTACTCACATAGTAAAATAATGCGTATGAGTAAAAATACCCCCAAATAAGATTTACTAAAAAATCGGTCTAAATAGGTTAACATATTAATTATGATGCTAATATGTTAAGGTGATATGTAACGAATAGAACTATCGAATGAAATCAATACCGGGTTAATAAATTTCATTGGTTACTTATTAGCTTATAAGCTAACAAATCTAAATAAAAAAGGGACTACTCTTATTCAAATGCGACAACGTATGGAGGTTTAAATATGAGGGCCTCTTATCGGTCTTACCTTTTAATTTGTGTTGATCTAAAACGAGAATAAAATTCTACATTTAAAAGTGTATGGAATAGGACTATAGGAGATAAAAAAAAAATCTGTACCTTAACGGCTTAACCAACCAACAATGTATATATTTTCATTATAAAAACATCTATAAAGATTTGTTGTTATAAATTATTATTATCGCTAGAGAGAGAAAGAGAAAAAAACCCCAAATCAACAACCCTAAAACCCCGCTATTACAACTGCCGCATCGCCCGTCTGCACACCGTCCCTCTCGAGTCTCACCGTATCGCCGGAGATAGGGCCGTCTTCAAGCTCTATCTCCGGCGATCGTTCACTCATCTCTATTTTAATTAGATAAACCGGTTTTGTCATACACCCATTTTTTTGTCTGCCTTTCATTGTTCGGAGGATATTGCGGTAATAATGCAGGTTTGATCTTTGTGTGGTTTTGAGACAACCAATTAGCCATCCTTCCTTTTCATTGCTGCCAACAACAAAGGTATTTACCCAGTATGAGTATGGTTGCAGCAGCACGTGATCTTTGTCTTATAATTATAACTTCTTGTTTTCACCATTTTTGGAGGGTTTGATTGGGATTCATGTTTCTTATCCCTTTTGTCTTGATTTTTATGTGTATGACCGAGTGATCTTTGGTCGTCGGTTGTGGCTGTCTGGTTTGATGGTATTTTGATCTGTTTTTTTGGATGATCTTGTCTGAGGTTGGTGTTGAGGAGTCAGGGTGTTGCTGCTGGTTTTTGGGTGTTGATAGTCGGTTTTTCTAGTAGAGTGGGTTTTGGGTGGACTCGGGATGGGTGTTTACGGTAGTGAGGGTCGGGTCAGGTGCGGTGGTTTTTCCGATAACGTTTTGTCCGGTACTCCTAATTTATAAGCTTTTCTCTGGTTCTCGTTTTTCCCATAATAATATACTCTTAGAAGAGTATTTAGATTAGTAATCAATTCTGTGCTCTATCTTAGTGTTTTCGAGTTGGGGTTGTTCTGTGAAACATTATGGCTACCATTTCTATTGATAAAATTTTTCTAAGACACTTTGTTATTGCACATGGAAATGGTGAGCTTAAGGATGATGATTGGTCACTGTTTAGTTCTTTCTTACCAATGGAAGAAACCCATTTGAATAAGGTTAAATTCCTTAAGGAGAGGGGTAATGACTTCTTTAAGCAAAATCTTTTGAATCACCAAGTTGTGGGCTGCTATGAAATGGCATGTCGGCTCTTATGTTTAGTTTTGGAATCCATGGAGGGCTACGACGTTGAATCTGTTTTGCAATTAGCAATTTCTTTAAACTTGAATTTAGCGGCTTGCGCTAATAAGCTCCATGAGTATGAGGCGGCCATAAACTTTTGCTCTTTGGTCTTGTCGTCCTACCCTAAAAATGCTAAAGCTCTATTTCGTAGAGCTGTAGCTTGTATGAAGACTAATATGCTCATGGAAGCGCAAACTGATCTTGAAACTGCGTCAATGCTTGAACCTAAGAATAAAGATATCCTTAGAGAACTGAATGTTGTTAAGAGTCTACGGGCTATTAATCATAACGGTAAAAGAAGTTTTGATGACCAGTTGTTATGTGAGGTGACTAGGGAGAGTAAAAGACCTATCCCTGATGATAATACTGGGGACATCTTGGTAAACGATAACGGGGGATCTTCTTGTGACTCTTGCGTTACTCCACTTTCTGACTCCACTGTCATGGATACATGCATTTCGGATGATGGCACTCCTTTATATCTCGAAGAAATTTCTTCTCCTAATTTTGATTTGGCACACAATCAAAAAGACTCTCAAATGGGTGATAATGAGCATTTTCCTAAAAACTCGATTCTCGAGTTCTCAAGAAAAGGTGGAGGAAATTCAAGGCTAAAGATCTCCGGACAAGCTTATCAAAAAATGCTCCAAGGTAGTAAGGTGAGATTTTATAATAAAAGAGACTTGTCTACTATGACAATTCGGATACTTAACATCAAGGTCACCAAGGAGGGAGGAATTACAAGAGATCATTATAAGAGAAAGAAGAGAAGAAGACGTTCTAAAAAGCAAAAAATGAAGACGGTGATGGTAAATGATGACACGGTTTCTGTTCGGGGCCATCGATGGGGTTCATGGTATTATTTCGAGGGAGTCCTCAATTGGTGGCGTTAGCTCGAGTTCTTTCTCTTTTTGTGACAACTTGTCTCTTCTTGGTACTCAAATTCTCCAAGGAGACCCTACGGTTGTCGCCCTAATTTCCTTTTTGTTTCTTGGACGAATGACACGACCAACACTCTTTTGGTTGCTTCCAAGCCCATAATGATTCAACTGATCATCATCAGCCTTTCCTTTTTTCAGCTGGTCCTAAGAAGTACAAGAGTCCTCCTTTTGGTAAAATGTCACGTGCCTCGCCTTCACGTAGGCTTTGCAGGTACCCCTCACGTAGATTTTGCAGGTATCCTCCTAATCGACAAGTGAGTGAGACAAAGAGAATTAATAATTCCAAGAAGAATCAAAGCCAAGGGAAAGAATCTCCAAGACACAATGTATCTACTTGTTCTACAAGTAGGTCTTTCTCCCGTAAATCTCTACGTCCTAGAGGCGTAAGTGTGTCTTGTTGCGAGTCTCCTCCGAAGCCCCAATTGATAAAGAAGAGAAAAGAAACTTTCACTCATTTGCGGACTCGACGCCCCTTCAAGAAGCGATTTCTAGTTGATAACCCCACTCTTAGTTTATTTTCCTTTGCTAATAATGTATTAATAAAGTCCGACTCGGAGAGTCGCTAAAGATGTGTAAACCTTTCTTTACTACTTTGTCAAAAAAAAAAAAAAAAAAAAAAAAAAAAAAAAAAAAAAAAAAGATTTGTTGTTATACACCAATTATTTGTCTAACTTTAAACAAGTGAGGATTTATTAATTTGTTACTACTATATATCGTTCACTTTTGTAGGATTCGATACTTTGAGAATTGGTTACTACACCCTATATATACGCAAGAGTGGTACACTTTCCGTTTCAATCATTTATTTGTTTTGGATTATAATAGCTCTCACAAGTAAGAAAAAAGACAAACAAATGAGTATGACAAAAGGGTTGATATAATTAATCCTTCATAAGTTGGGTCAATGGTGAATTGGTGATGGGTGACGATATTGAGTTCTTTATGTTTTTATTGGAGTAAGTTTGAGAATAAAGCGAATTTCAGATCAATTTTTTTCATTATAGACATTCTGTACTTAGACGTTTTTTCTTCTCTTGGAGTAAATAACTAATGGCCATGTCAAATTCTATTTCGTATTATTTTTCTTTTCAGGTTTTTTTAATCTACTGTATTTGTGAAGAATATAATAAATAGGGCAAGTAATAATGTAGTTTCTCATGTGGAAGACTCGTTTGTACCATGTGAATTGATTTTAATGTTTTTTATTCCCTTTGACTATTTTATTTGCCTTAAATTTTATAATATTAAGGATAATTCATGATTGTGAACACTGTTTAAAATGATTAAAAAGGTCCACAACAATTAAAAGAGAGTCAAATTTAAAACCCGTGCAATGCACGGGCATAAAATCTAGTAGTGAATAGGAGGGAGTATACTCTATAGAAGCTCATTATATTTTTTTTATTTTTAACACAAAAAAAAATTAAATGATGCCTAACGTTGCAATATAATGTTTGAAAATTAAATGATGCCTAACGTTTTAACTCAAAAATTTTAAAAGTTTGAAAAAAATGTACATAAACTGGCTTAGAATTATTATGGTTGTACAATTCTCTCGTACAACCGGTTATATAATCTTATTTACCATCCCGGCCAACCGTGATATGTAACGTTATAATTTAAATGATGCCTAACGTTGTAATATAATTAAATTTGACAGTGGCCAGCAATTGTAGAAAGGAAAATGAATCATGCTCAAAGGCGATTCTTAAGTCATGTTGTGGAAAACTTAAATGCTCAGGTTTTATCAAGGGCACGTGCAAGAAGTAATCAACAAAATCACGACATTTTATGAGCAAAACTTGATGAAGGCTCTTTATTTTTCGCTGGAATGTTTGTATCAAGATGACATGTCAATTAATGGAATAAGTAAGTTCAAAATATAAATATGGCAACAAATTTAAACCTTCCTCTAGTAAAAATGAAATTAAAATAAAATATGATGTATTCCCTATCTTCTTTAAAAATATTTTAGTTGATTTTATAGTTAACTTATGAACAACTATATAGTAATCCAAATATAAATTTTATAGGAGCTTTTTTGAAAATAATTTTTCAAGTACTTTTTTTCCAAATTACACGGTGTAATTATTTCCGAAAGCATATACAGGATAAAGTGGGCTGAACTTATCAACTACGAGTAATTAGTGGAAAATCGAAATCATTCATTTGAATGAACATATAATTGTTTTAAAGGTGTTAATAGCAGTATGGCTCAATACATCTATATAACTAATTTTATCAATCTTGAATATATAATAATATACAGAGACTTAATTTTTGTTATAAAATATTTAATATAAAGTATTTGATCAAAAATAAAATTGATGCTATTATATGCAATGATTACTCCTAACGTTCAAATAGAATATAATTACTAAATATTAATCAAATAAGTTAAAATAATGATACATTTACAAAATATCAAATTTTATATCGGTTACAAACATATTTAAACCTGACTTATCTTCATCACAAAGCAATGAATTATGTTTTTTAGTTATTTGTATGTTTTACATAATTACATATAATTACTAATTGTGAGTTTTCTTATAGCAAACCCGTGAATGAATTTTCACGGGTTTAACCTAGTTTGTTGTAATTTTATTTCACATGTTTAGTTTGTTTTACCGTATGTATTTCTTGTTGTATGTTGCACCATATCAGTAGGTGTTGTTTGCCTCTTGTACTAATTATTTATGTGTTCTCTTATTAACACTGTAATCCATTAATAAAAGATTATTGTTTTTCATTGGGTATATGTATATTTAATGTTTAAATTTCAAGTTAACTTCTAAAAACATTTCTTAATGGCTCATTCATCGTACAAGCATGTGGTTTTATTCTCTAAGGGTCCGTTTGGATACAATTTTAGGAGGGAAAGGGAGGGGAGGGGGAGTGAGGGGAGGTGAAGGGAGGGGAGAGAAGGGGAGGGCAAATGGAATGTGGGTGTTTGGATAACAAAAATTATGAAGGGAAATGGAAGGGGAGGAAGGAGGGAGATGAAGAATGGATGGAGGATTGAAGGATGGTGGTGGTATAATTAGAGTCCAAATAATGTTTTCTTTCCAAATCTTGCCACTCTTGGAAAGATTATAATTTGTTCTAGAGGAGGGAAAATAAGTCCTCTCATTTCTCTCCCCTTCCATTTCCTTTCTCCCATATTTTTTATCCAAACAAAGGAAATTAAATCCCTCCCTTTCCCTCCCCTCCCCTTCTCTCCAATTCCTTCAATCCAAACGGACCCTAAGTAGCGGTTTTACTGCAACTCTTACAAAAACCTAAGAATAATGACTTGGACCTTAAAATGGACGCTAAAGGGATAAATAGTTTGTTAGAAAAAAAAACAAAGTCAGAAAAACTTCTTTATTACAATATATTCTCGTGGAAACATAAGCTCAATGCATAGGCTTATCCATGGGGTGCAGTGGATGCACTTGCAGCCCCTGTTTTTACAAAAATAACTAAAAAGAACAGCGTAGATGTTTTAGTAGTATTTAATTGGTGCAGTGGTTTGAGTCCTAACTTCTTTCCCCTGCCATTCAGGTTCAAATCCAACTACTAGCATTTTATTTTTTTTGCTTTGCTGGCCCATTTCATCAACCAAAAATGCAGCATTATTTCCAACTTCTAGCCCATTTCATATATTCATGGCATTATTACTCTGTATCATACTTAGGTTATACAATATTAATTAGTACTTTTAGCTATTTGGATGTATTCATGTATGAACCTTAAAAACTTTTATTTTCATTTAAGCAACCTTTATTACGATACGAGTATGTCTAACAGTCTAAGTGTTATTCTATAAATGATATAAATTGTTATGTTTTGGTGTTATGGATGACCAAGATAAATATTTTATTATTTTATTATTTATAGTGGTGATAAAATAATATTTTCAATGATAAAAAACTTTCGTAGAAATCCGCACCCCCGTTACTAGAATCCTGGAGACGCCACTGGCTCAATGTCTTTAAGACATCCAGAGTCCGCAAATAACCTTCTATATCTTGTATACTACATGTTTTGATATTTTTTTACCAAAAAATATGAATTAGGGGTAGAGCGGTATAATATGTTAATCGAGTGATATTGTATGAATGAATGACTATGTATGCGTTTGTATGATTGTGATACGAGTATTAAAGAACGTAAATAATGAGAGATTTGACACAAGAGATTTGGTGACGTGGAAAACCTAATGTGGGAAACGACCGCGGGAAGGAGATGACGATATCCTTCCAAGTATTCCACTAGCAAATTGTTAATGTTAGGTCACGAATACAACGAGGAAGACGGCTAATATTGCTAGTGTGGTAGGCGTTAGGGTTGCTGTGTGATTGTGAATGAATTCCTTCCTTGCCTTCCTCCGTCTTAATAGGATTAAACCCTAATAGGATTTAGATTGCTTGTTCTCCAAGGCTGTCGTGCTTCTCCTAATGGGCTTTTATTCAGCTCCCCTTATCCTGCTACCCGTGGGCCACTATCTTCTTCCGCCAAATATATTGATATTTACTCATTGGCCCATGTGTACGAAATTTGGCCCAAATAGTTTGCCCATAATTTCCTGCTAGACACGCTTCAAAGTGACGAGCGGGAAATTAACAGATTGAAATTGCGCAGTCTTTTACTCGGTTTCCCACACACTCATCATTATCGCCCCATTTGCCCAATTAATTGCCCCCACTATCCTTCCCTCTCTCCTACTTATACTCCAACTGCCCAACTCCTTCCTTCTCTCTTCCATTATTCTTAAAACCCCCAAATTTCCAAAAACCCTCCATCTTCATCTTCTCCTTCGTCTTCTTGATTCGCCTTTTCTCACCGGATCTTTGACCTTCAATTCTCAGGTAATCCACTTTCTTTGATCAATTTAGTTAAATTTCAACGCACATTATGGGAAAAACCCGTCAATCCTCTTCCTCTTCTTCCCCGATTAATAACCTTGAACTCGATGAACTCTTTCCGTCCTAAAATCTCCTCGAACACCCACACACTTCCGACTCCACGCTTACTGCTGATGATATTCTGATGATCTAGGAGTATTTTGACCTTGTTGACGGCGTTGAGGTTCACATCCCCACCGCTGGCCAAAAAGCATTCATGAAGGGTTGGGTATGCATGTACTTATACCCGTTCAAATATGGCTTGCGATTCCCTTTTCCATAAATGGTTCAGGAATTCCTGTTCTTGAATCGATTCCCAATGGCTCAGATATCCCCCCATGTTTGGCGGATTCCTTTTACTTCTCTGGCTCTGAATGAGTATATGGACGCTGACATTGGTCTTGAGGACCTAGCATATAGGTTTGAGGCCCGTTCCCTTAGCAAGGGTCAGTATACTTTCAGATCCCGGGATGGCTCTGAAAAATTCCTGAAGCTGAGTCGAAATCGAAGGACGGGGGATGGTATGGGGAGTTCTTCTATGTTAAGGTAGACTCTACCAGCTTCCCCACGGATTATATTTTTGAAACTTGGATCCTAACGAAGAGTAAGCTGCTTTCCTGTTGTCTTTGACCTTCTCGCATTGCTCACCCTCTTACCTTTTATTTTTGTGCAAAGCCCCGCAACCCGGTGAAATCTGACAACAAAGACGCTTCAGCTGCCAAACTCTACTCCATCCCCGCTGAAAGAAGGAAGTTTCCCGACCTGCTCCCCAATTTTACCCTTGCTACCTCTTTAAGTCACCAACAATCCAACAGGTCATCTAGTAAGGTTTCATCTTTTACTTTCCCTTTACGCTGCTGTCAGTTACCCTATGATGGCCCTTGTATGTTGGATATTCTAATGGACTCCTTCACCCGGAATCTGATTTGCAGGCAGTGCTAAGCGCGACGTCTTTGAGGCTTTGGTTGATAGCCCAAAGAAGAGGGCTGATAACAGCTCTTCTGCCCCTACAGCTAAGGAAAAGGCTACTGAACCTACTCCCCAGACTGCTCCCGTTACTTCTACTCTTCGTGCTACTCCCCGTTATGCTCCAAGGCTTGTGGAGGCCACCCTTTATCATGCCTTCCTCCGTCTCCGCCATCCAGCGCTACTGCTGATGAGGGAAGTTTCACCATCCGCATCCCTAATGGGTTTGAAAATCCTGAGCAGGCCCCTTTCTGGTCTACTATGGATCAACTGTTGTTCCCCATATCCTTTCAAGAATATGATGAAATGGACCCTGAGGCCTGAGCATGTGGCTAAGGTTGAAGGTGGTGAATGCTTTCATGGTATGTTCTCTGCTTGACATCTTCACATTTTCATTTATTTCTTCTACCTGCTATAAATAATCCGCATTCTTTTTCTAACCCCGCGTCTTTCTGTCTTCCAGACATTGTAGTCTGCTCTTTATGCCCGGAAGGTGATTAAAAGGGCGCGAACTAAATGCCTATTTACCACTTTCATGAAAAAGGAGCTGACCAGTACCCGTGGTGATCTAAGGGACCACCGAGCTGAATTGAAGAGCCAGATGATTGACTTGAAGGTAGATCTGGCTGATTTCAAGAAGCAGCAACAAGTGGACGCTGATCAGTTGGCTCGCACCCAAAGGGGTTTGCAGGGAGCTCACTGACGGTCTGTCCAGGGCTGAAGCCAAGATCAGGGACCTATCTGAGCTGGCCACCAACATCGCCATCTATGCTACCTAGCAGGGTAAAGTCAATGGCATGCGGGGCAGCTTTTGAGGGGTCACTTACCTCTAAGGATCTGGAGGAAGAGGAAAGGCAACTTAACATAACCTTTCCTACTTCCTCTGATCTCAGCATTCTGATGCCTGAGGCTGGTGAAGTTAACTCCCCTTTGGTGATGACTGCTGCTGAGGATGCATTCATGGAGGAGGTTGTTGCTGAGGAAAATATTATTGAGGAAGCTGTTGCAGCTACTGAATCAGGTCCTGTTCCTACAGAAGAGCGTCAGCCAGAGCATGTGGGGGGATGAAGCAGATTTTGTTGTGAGGATAGTCATGGACTAGGCCTCTTTTAATTGCTTCGCTTTTAAAGTACTTGGTTTTGGGGACTTGGCACTGTGTGGCGCAAGTCTTTTTAAAATTTTCAAACATTTTGTCTGTTGTCTCTGCCCGTGGGGCAGATTAAATTTTCAAACGTTGTTTTTGTATTCTGCTTAAGGGAGCAGAATATATTTTGATTAAGTAACCTTGTTCATGACGCAAGGTGTTTTAATCACGTTAAAGCCATCAGGGGCGTACCTTAGATAATTTTACTGTCGTTCTAGGACTGTTGGAGTGTTGCAGGATGCTAGTTGCCAAGCAATCCATGTACTCCCTTTGTATGCATGCATGCTTAAGGGACCCAACTACATCGAGTACTCAACGTTCAGTAGCTACTTTGGGGGTGCTATCAGGGAAGCTGCTGAGCTTTGAGCTAACTTCTCAGCTCCCTTTCATGTCTTCCCGCCTCTTAAGGGTGTCCTGTAGGAGTTCGATTGGGCATGTTGGCTGCCGTGTGCCTCATCACCCCGCGTTTTGTGAAAATAAAAGTCGTCGAGTTCCGAACTCGTGACCATGAATTATAGGCGATCAAAGTTTTTTGTGGAAAAGGAGGGGTACCCCTTAGAAAACCAAAAATAACATAGGGGTATCATGTAGAATATCCCTAAAATTTTTGAGTTTTAGTTTAAAGATTATGAGTTTTATCATAGAGTTTTTGAGTTTGTTTACTTAAACATTAAGGTAAGAAAAATACAACATTTCCCAAAAACTATATATAAATTCAGTTAAATTTGAATTTTGACAACCAAAAAACTAAAATATAACATTAAAAGCTTAGAAAAATACATGTAAGCCCAGTTATTAAAAGGAGTCTGATTTATTACATCAGATGCATGTTCTTTTTTTCTCTTTCCAAAAATGACCCAGCACGAAAAATCGATCGAAGCATGTCCGAAAATAACTCGCTTTTTTATTTTCAATCTGAACCTGAAAACAACCCGACCCAATGATAACCAACACAATGAGGGTCAAGACTAGCTCGACTTGTGACCCGATCAGAAAATAGGTAAATTTATTAAAATTTTATATTTAATGCTAATAAAAGTAATAATACTCCTATAAAAACAATCTCAATTTTAAAAGTTTTTGGAATAAAATATGGTTATAGGGAGTATTTATGTTAAAGCATAGTATATTAGCTAATGATTACTTACTCGAGTGATTACCTTCTAAATATAGTCATTATTTATTGCGTACGTGTAACAATTAATCAGTTTAAGACTTCGTTTAGCTTTTGATATTGAAATTTTTAACATAAATTGCTTATTCTCACTAATGTCATATACTCCCTCCTATTCATTTTAACTCTCTCCTTTCAAAAGGGCACGCAAATTAAGGGAAGAATTATTTTATTGTAAAGTATTGTGGTGGTGTAAGGTAATTGGAGAGAGGGAAGGTATTATTGTGGGGTAAGATGATTAAAATAAGTATTGTTGTGGGCTAAGGTGATTAAAATAAGATAAAGTATGAGTGTTGTGGGATAAGGTGATTAAAATAAGTATAAAACTTTACTAAATAAGGAAAGGGGGAGAGTTATATGAATAGATGAAAAAGGAAAGGGAAAGAGTTAAAATGAATAAGAGGGAGTATTAAACTAGAATTTAGGTGCGGATTTAGGGGGTGCCCTGGATAGGCAAGTCCCTATCTTGTCAACTTTGAAATTCATTAGAAGTAACACACAATGTAATTAATTAGCATGAATAGTCTTTCAAAATAAAGACAACATACAAAGTTATGTAGGGCATTTAAGACATACAAATATCTAAAAAGCACTCCTCATTTTAACATAAACACAAATACACCCTATAAAAAAAGGCGTGCAACTATGTTAGATCAATTGGTCTCTCTTGTGACGGGTTACCATTTGTGGCGGATATTTTGTGAGATAAAATGGTAACAAAATGGGTTAGTGGAGAAAGGGGACCACATGAATAGTATTGCAGAGAGAGAAAAAGTGGGTACATTGTGAGAGAAAATGATATCCGTCTTAAGCTTGTGACGGATATGTCATATCTTCAATGAGAATTTGTGATGTTAGATATATGTCTTACAAGTTACAACTACTTTCGCACTAACTAGTCCGAAGCCAACCATAAAATCGTGATCTACTAAAAATATAATAATTCAAGTTTTCAATCATTTTTTTAGAGTTTTGTTGTTTCAATAATTGCCAACATTATTTCTGTATTATTGTTTCACTACTACAATTTCCTTGCCTTCCCGACGCTTTATGGTCGACGCTTTTATAAGCGTAGACCCATTTTTTCACCCAATATCTACTTTAATAATATACTCCGTAATAATCAATTTTAATTAAAAAATGCGGCTACTTTTGGTATCAAACCGCTAATTGCTATAGAAAAACTCTAGAAATTTCATTTCGCGCTTTCCCCAAAACATCAAAGCGCTCGATCTATCTCCTCCATCGAAATTCCAAACCCTAATTCATTTCATATTCAATTGTCGCTCGATTATTATTCAACTGCTCTACAAATTTCATTTCGCCCTTAATTATTCAGAATCCAATTCAATTACTATTAAGTTTTCGTTCATCTCTCAATTGTTCATCACAATTGAATCGCGCCTTTCATTAATCATCGTCGTCATCAGCTAAATAGGTACGTATAATCGATCTCTCAATTGCCGTTTGATTTATTGATTTCAATTGTTGTTTGATATTAGTTCATAGGAGTACATAATTGCTAGTCGGAATCTCGGGTGATATAATCAGCTACTCAGCATATAACATACGTTTTTCGGGGAAAATAGATGGGTTTCCGCATTCAGTAAAATCATCGTTAGGAGGACAGTTAATGGGATGGATGTTCAAATTGACAAAAAAATATAACCTCAGATAGATAGCAGGTGTTTTTTTTTTTTTTTTTTTTTTTTTTTTTTTTATATATTCCTTGAACTTTATTTCTGGAGCCACATCGAAATGATTGAGCAATGCATTGTAGTAATCTTTAGCCGGATATTCTAAAAGGCAGATACTTGTTTCACATTAATAGCGCCTTGGTTTGGATTCTGCAACTGTCACATGAATATTCCTCCTATTGAAATCCTACATCAATAAACAAGGTTATATAATTGGTGTAACCGAAATTTAGTACCTAGAAAGTTACAAGGAATATTCAATGAGGCATAAAAATATCAGTGATTTCCTTTACAAAACCCCTCTTCCAGTTGTACTTTATTCACTAGAAAGTTAATATGCCGACTGTCGAGCAAATAGTTGCACCCTTGCAAGTTGCAAGATTATCAAAAACAACTTCATATTGATTTGAATTCGAGGCCCAAACTATAAGCATACTCACAGTCAATCAGTCATAGCTGCAGTAACAGTATGTGAAAGCCGACTTTATTGTGGGTTCAAATGCAAAAGCTTAAACTAGGATGTGTCTGGTCTAGGGATGAGATCATAGATAAAGGAAGTGGGTTAGGAATGTAGGATGGATCTTCAGATGGGTCTTGAAATTCAAGACTTCTCACAAGTCTAAAGGATAGTGAATTTGAGGAAAAAATGTGTCTCCCGATTGTTTTACAGTGTTTTGACGAGTAAAAGTGGCAAAACTGACAAACATAGAGGTCTGAGTAAAGTAGAGTAGACCTTGCATTATTTGCATACCTTTTTCGGAGAAAGCAGTAAGAATACTAAGGTGGATGGCCAGGAGGCTTAAGCATTCATTTACTCCCTTTGTGAAATATTCCAATATAGACATGCCTGAGCAGCTTCCATGTTTATCCCATACGTTCTTCCAAAATTTGTCATTTGAATTGATGTAACTCGGCCAGCATAACTCCATACCTTTATGTTTTTGCTTGTCTTTGATAACCGAATAATTTTCTATCATCTCAAAACATGCTGGCCTGAGATGGTTTTTGATTATTGATCAAAGGATTTGGCATGTCACTTTGCTTAACTGATAATGTTTATTATGATGTATCGCTAGCTGCGTTGTTCTTTTCTCTAAATTCTAGTGTGCTGACTTTACTAGTATCCCAACATTGATTGTTTTAACTTGCATTTACATCTGAGATGTTATTCAATAAAAATGATATGCCTAAAGTGATCGTTCAAATGACGATAAATTTTCGACATTTATTTATACTTGTTTAGACATTTGAAACACCTGATATGTGCCCTGCAGCCATGAATTGGGTGGATAGTGGTGATGATTAAACACCTGATATGTACTGTAGCTTTTTTTTTACATGGTTCATACTTTGCTTGTAATGATGCGAACTATAATGCGTTCTATTATAGGTGAACCTATTCGCATCACCTACTTCTCATAACTTAATTAATACTGCAATAAGATAATTCTGATTGTGTTTACAACTCAGTAATTAAGGTTTATGCGAGATAATTGATCGTTTCCTACTAGATGATCTTCCCCTGTAGAAAGACAATACTGCTCATTTCCCTTCTCTATATTCTGGGTGTTTCCATGTTTCCTACTAGATGACCAAGCTTTTTCATCCTTCAGTTCAGCTTTTATTTTATTTCATGCATCCATGAGCTCTACCTTGGCCCAAATATAGATTGGCCTATCACAAAACAAAGACAATGCTGACTTACTTCTAACGAATTCTATTAATGGCCCTGCCATGAATAAATATTTTTCTCAACTAACAAAGGGCTGCATTTGTTTATTGAAATTTCACAAATTTATCTCGGTATCCATCAGCAAAAACAGGAAATGTCTTTTTCACTAAGAAGTATCTGGTGTACAAATATGGCATGTCAAGTCTTTAAAACAATAATAATGCTTAAGTGGCCTTTTCTATATTGCTGCTATTGATTTTGGAGTGCTTTCACAATTGATGATTGTTTTCCAATCCTGTTATCAACATATTCTAAAGTTTTTGAGGTTGAAACTCTCTTTTCACCATCATTTGCAAATTTTTCATACTTATTACTACCGTTTGCACACCTAAAATTTTCAATGGCAAATGTCTTAAATATTATTATTCTTAAAATTCTTAAGAGGTAGTAGATATTGTACCCTACTTAAGCGGTCTTAACTTAGTGGATAAGACGGATTTATCATGGCAATTTAACACAAAAAAATGTAGGATTACGGGGATTGACTAATAGAGTATACCTGCCATCTTTTGTATGTTTTGTATGATGTTCTTCCCACAATTCGCACAATGGATGTAAATGTTTAGAATTAATCGAATTATTTTAGGCTGCATCACCACTAATTAAATATTAATTTCAGTAGTTACCCAAACTGCATGGTAAGAGGAAAAACAATTAAACTAATTCATAATAGTCTTCAAGTCTTGTATGAGATTGTTTTACTAATAATTGTATCAACCAAATATCTAATGCTAGAGCTCTAAAACCTAATCTTCCTAATTGCTACCTTTAATTCATTTTTTGGATACATAAGAGGAAAGGCGAGGGTAATGGAGAAAGAAGGAAAATGAATTAAAATGGATACAACAATGACGTTCTCCCTCCAAAGCTTTTCTGTCTTTGGAAAGATTTTAATTATCCTAGTAGAATGAAAATGAATCTTTCTATTTCTATTCCTGTCAAATCCTCTAATTCCTGTGATCTTACTAATGCCTTTACAGCTGCGTGTAGTCGTATACCATATACGTATCCCTCTCTTCCGTGACATTATGAATGCAACAGTTCAGAATCTTGGAGATGTCATACTGAATTGTTGTTATTTAGTCTCAAAGCATTATGTATTGCTGATCTTTGATAGTCCCGGTCACACAGTTCAGTAAGAAGAGTCATTCGTTAAAATTTTATCTGGAAGATTCATAAGTTAAATACTCAAGGAAAGTATTTGTTAATCCTTAATTATGATTAACATCAGTGGTTATTGTGATTCTTTAGTAGTCAGGTCTTACAGTTCTTTATATTGTAATATTAGTTTATCAGTTGATTGTCTTTAATTTCAGAGCAGGATCCGGATAATTGGAATTTGGACCAAAGTTTGGACAGTGACGCTACTTCAGTAGTTTATACGGTGAGTATTACAAATTCCTATTTTAGTTTTCATTTATTATTTATTAATAAAACGTCTTCGTTCTCGTGTATGTGATTGATACTTACTCTACAATGTTCTGATTATATGATTTAATGTGCTGAGATTTATGAGTATTCAATCTTGTAAGGTATGAGTTCTGGAATGTCGTCGCCCGCGATAGCTGAGCTTGCAAAATCAACCTTGAATTCACAGGTATTTTTATGTTTATGTTGTCTTTAAATTTAGCGTTATTTGAGAAGAATAATCCAGACTATGTCTACCCTTCTCCTATTAATCCATTAATAAGGTTGAGGCTACTAAATTATTTTCAGGAGGGCTTCTAAGCTAATAATCTAGTAGCATTGAAAATTTTGGTGTACATGAAGTAGAACTTAGCTAAGCTCTCTTGAAACTCAATTGTATGTATTGAATACGTAATTGGCTATGGCATGTGTGATGTGTTAGTAGTTAGACTAGAATATTTGAAGCCATGGGTTCTGACTATTGAGAAATTGATTATTCGTATGACTTGATTAACTTTGACAAATTGGCCGCATTATGACCATTATACTCTATTCCAGGAACTTTCACTTACAAACATAGGATTAATTGTTGTTGCTCCTGAGGGGTGTGAATCAAATGAGATAACAAAAGTAGATCTTTCGAGAAAGTCCCTCGAATAGCTTCCTGTTACACGCCACCATCAGGGCATCACCAGGAAATAATTGGGGATGAAAAAACCCTAAATAAAAAATTCAGCCTTCTTTAACCCCCTAAAATGGCAGTAATTGAAGAATGACCTAAAACCCTCAATAACCCTCAAACGACATTGCAATTGATGATTTGTTTTCTTTGATATCTGATGAGAATCTTTAAATTATACTTTCAAAAGTGTTGATTTTGCAGCATGTGTTACTTTCATTGGTTTACAAGAGGTGGTATTATGTGTTAGGTAAATTGAGGAGGTCAAAGTGGTGGCACTAATACTATATGGTTCAGTGGTAGTGTGGGGCGTTGAAGTAATGCGGTTGTAGAATTTAGTTTGGTATAAAGTGACTTAATTCAATTAAGTTTGAGCTTTACAAGCTCAGAATAGTCATAGTCCTATTACTTCCACCTATAGAGATGGTTCAAAGCCGTAATGTATCTCCAATGTATTGTAAATGATGTTTGCTGCGGAAAACCGATTTTGTTTGCATATATTGATGATATTGATGTATTTTTGTTAGTTTGGGAAGGCTAGGGAGTATACTTCATAGTTATACTTTTATGGTTTCTTAAGCAATATTGTGATTTCAGCTTTTAGTTATTGGTATCACTTGCTTGACTACTTAATAAATTTGCTTTCCTTGCATATCATGTAGATATCAAACTCAACAAATGGCGGCGCTACATCAGATGAATGGAGCAAATCTCGAATTCACTTTTCGGAGTAGATTAGTCGCACCTTTTGGCTTGGATTTAATATTTTGGGGGCATTTTATTATTTTTTGCGTGAAAACATTAATAACGATATTTTTTCTGATTTCTATTGTTCGAATGAAATAATTGCAATACTTCTTTAATTAGAATTTTGTATGCACGCATTTAGTTATTTGATAATGCAATTTTATGGTATAAAATTTTGTTTTGTATATATACTAGTCAAATTAATGTTGTCTATACACTCTTTATGATGTCGTCTAGTAATCTAAATGTTTTAATTCAATCGTATGATGAAAACAGTAGTCGTAGTGAATTTTCCTAGTGGCAGGAAAAAGCGTCGAGAAATATCAATTTCGACGCAAAAAAGTGTAGAGAAACCCTGATGCTAAAAAGCGTTGATGCTCGTGACACAAAAAAGCGTCGACAAGGCTGAGACTAAAAAGTGTAATAAATTCCTGATGGCCCAAAAAACCACGCTTCTAAAAGCGTCGCGAAAAAAAACGGTGACGCTTTTAAGCGTCGAGAAATGCCTAAAAAAGCGTCGAGAACGCAAGGGATTTGTTTATGTTAGTTTTTAATTTTATTTGAAGTATTTTAAAAAAAAATTGAGCTTACATACGTTTTATGTTGTGAATTATCATATTGAATAATGCGTGTAAAATTGGAGACTATGAATATATCTAAGTTCTTTTTCTATATATAGTATATCGAAGTTTTCATATATATAAATAAACACAAATATTAACTAAGAAATAATCTTCTAATTTTAATAGAAAAGTTGAAAAAAGTAATTTTAAAATAATAAGTACACAAATATTAAAAAATAATTTTCTAATTCTAATAGGAAAATTGTAAATGATTAGTTATTTCCTAATTCTAATAGAAAAATTGTAAGTAATTAATTTTAAAATTTAATTAAGTGTTTTAAAAAGTTGGAGACTACCACGTCGCTCGAAAAAAGCCTCAAATATATATTTAACTAGATTTAATGCCCGTGCAATGCACGGGCCACTTGTAATATTATGTTTTATAAACAACTGGTAAACGTCAAGTTATAGAAAATTACTACAAATCTCAAAGTCCCTCTCATGTTGATTACGCATCATAATGCATTTTTATTGTGCAAGATGTGTAGTTAATGCTTATACGTCGAATTAGTAAAGTATAAATTCAGTAACGACGGTCCGCCCGTAAAACACAAGAATTTTTCGTAACATTAACTCGTCTCTTGTAAACCTTTTATGTTAACAATTTACTCAACCAAACATTGTTACGTTAATATTTATCTAAACTTACACAATCAATGTTCACTTTGTTTAACATTACGGAGTGCACTTTAACTCTTATAATAATTATCTTATTTTTATTTGTGGGTCTCAAATCAGATACACCTTTGAGATTCGATAAGGTAATAAAAAAGTTTATCATAAAGGTTACAATCAAATACCGGTCGAATTATCAATGAAAGGTGTTGAGGAATATGGTATATTATACCATATAAGAATAATATATTAGTATTAATGCAATAAAACTTACGAATTACCTTTGCCTTCTATTTCTTATCAAAAGGCATAATTGTTTTTTCCTAAATTACAAATCTTAGCATTAACTCCTCCATAATCGTATTATCCATAACATGTAAAATTTATGATTTCATACCGATAAGCAGAATCATAGTAAGCGTCTACTACCCTAGCTCCAAATAAGAGAGTCAATCGCTTGCTACGTTCAAATCTCTAGATATTTTCTTTGAAACTATCCCCTTACTTGCATATTTTATACTTATAGTTATTAGTTAATAAAGAGGTGGAGTCTTCATTAAAATTACACTCTTTAATATGGTAGAGATCTTGCATAATAATACCAATAAGTAGACAGGAAAAACTAAATTGAATTGCAATCAAACAAACATAAATAGTGAAACATTCATCTAGCTATTACTCTATATTAGACATGTTATTAACACCACTAATATAACTCACCACCTTATTCTTTTTAGACAACTACCACCTTATTCACATCACAATAATTAACCATCTTATAAACAACGACAATCGAGACATTTATTTTCGAAATGACGTTAATGTTGTTATAAAATGCTGTTTGTGTGTCTTGATTTTGCATATATTTTTTGGAAAGGATAATAATACGGCGTCGGCCACCATCTCTCATGCATATGCCCCTTTATTATTGACGTCTCCACTTAATATTAATGGGCACACCCATTATTATAGGGATCTCCACTTATTACATGTGAGAGGGTGACACCGAGATGGGCGCCACTGGGTGCTTAACTCATTTTCCTTTTGAAAATGAATAACAGTGGTGTTCACCTGCCTTTAATAATGTGTAATTCGTTAGGATTAATATTCCGTTTGCATTTCTTCAAACTTTAAATTAAGCATTTCTTAGCTGAGTAATCTACACAATTCTTTTTAAGAAGCAACTGATATAGTTTGTAATACCTAACACATAGATTGTAGATTTGAAAAAAAACAAAATTATAGACTATGTTTCTCGTATGACTTTTGTACTCCTGAGTTGAATCGTTGATGAAAAGCTTTATACCTTCCGGGGATGTTGTCCTTGCAGCTGCTACATATAACTGGCCATAACTGAACACGAGGTACCTTCAGTGCAGGTTTAGGCTATTGTTTCGTAGATTCAGTCGATATTGTGCAAACTTCGTCACAGCTCATGTGAGATACTTCACCGGAGACCATAATGGCCATATCACTGTTAATCAAATAAACTTGTGTCATTTAACCATACATATTCAACTAAAATTAATGTTAACCTTAGCTATAACAATAAAATGATAAGAAACCATGCAAAAGTAGAACTTTTTCACAACTAAGAATTACGAACCCATACTGATTATCGGAAGTTCATCCGTTTGCAAGGCTATCTACGAATTGTTCTCTATGTGTGTTCAATGCAAATAGAATCACAAATTCTTTATCAATTGTAAATATTAGTATATTACCTGCAAAACAAAGTCAATCAAATGGCACGTAGTTAGAGAACCAAAAAATAAGAATAAAAAGAGCAACAAATAAACATGCAGACTCATCATGATTTTGTTAAACTTTTACATAATAAGGAATTATATATATGCAAATTTAGGTAATTGTATTTGATTAATGTTGTTATTCTCATAAATCATAAAATTGTAGTTTGTAAACAAAACAAAAACATAATATTAATCAACTTCTACGTAATGCATAAGAATATAAGATGATGGAAGTTTTTTTTAGCATATCTTAATTAAAAGATCAATTAATTATTGTAGAACATGAACGTCCATTATTATCTTTTAGAATTAGAAATACTTTATAGTAAGAAACACCAATTAAACACACGGGTATCTCTCATTGTAATTTTTTTTTATTCCAATAATGAGTTGTATGACAAACATGATGGAGTTAGAGTACAACTCTCAACCGCACGAGATTTAATATTTTTTTTTGCTTGAAGGTAGTTCGAGAAAGTTGGACTCTCTATAATCGCTCGAAAAAAGCTTCCTTTATTAATATAGATAGATAGATATTGATTGATTAGAAAATATTTGGAGTTTTTCCCCCTAAAGTACTTTAGCTATAACTTGAGTCTTAAATTCAGAAGTTATTCTATGAGTATACTCCTGATAATTGTTAAATTTTATATACAAAGCGGTATAAAAAAACAACGCTTTTTGCATGATATCTACACTAGTTCATTATGATTGAAATGGTCATCCTATCATTTAGTATATATGCACGATAGATAATATGTAAAAACTGTATTTTATTAGATTTCCAAATATCGTTGTAATAATTTCTATATGATTGAAATGATCCTATCATTTTATATTTAGTGATTATATATCTTGTTAGTTGTTACACGAAGAAATGGTCACAAATAAGATTCCTACACCCAAATAACCACAAGATAGTCAAATACTCGTAAGCACGTTTTAGGTCGTCATTTGTGAGAGCATATTGTATAAATAGTAGGGAATTGGTAATGAACTACATACTCAACAAGATAATATACATACTATAAGACTAAGACGAAAGAAAACGATTAGTATTTACGATTGTTGTTTAAAAAATGGAGGGCAAGCTCATTTCATACAAGAATACTATGTTGGCGATTCTTCTCATCCTTGTAATCGGTAATTGTACTAATTTTCTTACATTTTAAAATTGATATCAAGATTGTAGTAATATTTATTCATAAATATTTCAGTTGAACTCATGGGCGAGAAAGCACAAGGATGTTCAGATGATGGACAAGAATGTGGCCTTTTTAAACGTTGTTGTGCGGGATTCTTTTGTAATAATAGAGAGGACATTTTGGGAGGCAAATGCCAAAAAGGTACGTAGTAGATAGTAAAAAAACAATCATATGAAGAGTCTTCTTACACAAAAATACCGTCTTATATGTACATTTCGTGGCCAAGATCGATACTAATATTTGGTCAAAATGACACGGATCGATCACTTTTATAGAATGAAAAATTCTAAGATTCTGTAGGAGGACTATTAGTGTGTTATCCGTAGCCAATAGGAAACTTCATTCCTAATATTTTTGCTTACCTTTGCCTTTATATTTATATTTCAACAATTGATACGTTTTACTATCCTTTGCCTTTGCCTTTATATTTATATATACATTAATAACTACCTTAACCTACAAATGATATCTAATGTTATAATTTTATTTGACAGAGAATAGCGGATGTGGAGAGAAAAATGAAGCATGCTCAAAGATCGCTTTTCAGAAATGTTGTGGAAAACTCGAATGCTCAGGAACTTTCAGTGGCACGTGCAAAGATAGTAAGGGTTTTGGTCGATTACTCACTTAGCCAGACATGATAACTATATTACCAACTAAAAATATATTAAAAAAATATTTTCTCTTTTTAAAATTTAGTAAAGTAAATTTGTACGTAAACCTTCAACATTTCAGCTAGCTAGATTATTAACTACCACCGACATTTTTATCACAATAATATTGCCCAAGTTCTCTTTAGGTCAAGGATAGAGTTGGTTATTCGTCATTTTTTATGTAATTTCAAAATTGGAAATGAGACGATTAAATTAGGATATAGGAAGTACAACTCTTGTTTTTAAAAGTGGCGATACATATATTTTCTATCTATTTCATTTGTATTTTTTTAAAATATAAATTGTACTCCGTAGTAAGTATTATTTATAAATATTCTGGTTCAAATCGTAGGGGTAGAACCATCTTGTTTTGGTCTTGGAAAGCCATGTGGCCCAAAAAAAGAATGATTCTTGGTCGTTGTTGTGCGGGAACCATTTGTGATAACAAAGATAATAGTGACAGATTTTTTCGGAGGTGTATGCGTAAAAGGTACGAAGTTTATCTTTGTATTATGACATGCATGGCCTTAGCTTACAAATAAATGATACCTAACGTTGTAGTAATTTAAATTGACAGAGAAAAATAGCGGATGTAAAAGAGTAAATGAATCATGCTCAAAGGCCATTCTTTCCACATGTTGTGGAGAACTTAAATGCTCGGGTTTTTTCAAGGGCACGTGCAATTAATCAACGAAATCAGGACAATTATGGACAAAACTTGATGATGATTTTATTTGTTTTCTTTACTTTATGTTAAATGTTTTCTATTTCTTGTAATTTTCATATGTTTGGTTTGTTTTACCAGGGATTATTTGCCTCTTGTTTCCCTAATTATTTATGTTTTCTCTTAAAATTGATACTCCATTAATAAAAGCTTATTGTTTTCCATTGTGTATAAAATGTTTCAATTATTCTAAAAACATTTCTTATGTCTTATTCATCTTATAAGCATGTTGTTTTATGCTCCAGGTAGCAGTTTTACTGCAACTGTAAAAAAAACACCTAGAATAATGAAGTGAACTTCTTGCCGACAAATAGTTTGAAATGAATGCTAAAGGGATACATAGTTTATTTATAAAAAATAGTCACAAAAACTTCTTTATAATGGATGTTACGTACTATTCGCGTGGAAACAAGCTCAGTGTCTTTAAGACATTTAGAGGCCGTAAATAACTTCCTACATCTTGATTAGTGGCAAAGCTAGGATTTTAAGGCAGCGGGGCCGAGAGGGAAATATTATAAGGGCATGTGACACTGGTTGATTCTTGATACTACCCTTAATGAAAGGACATGTGACACTGGTTGATTTTATATCAATGAACGAACACAAACGCAACAACACTAATAAAATGGAGCCCAATTTCTCTCCATTTCTTAAAAAGAAATGGAGAAGAAAGTTCCTATGAATGGTCTGGATCGTATTTTGGCAACATCTAACGGTTCTAAATTTACGCATAAAAATAAAGGGGAAATGAGAGTGAAGGGGTAATTATTATTTAAATAGATTATGAGCGGAAATGGAGAGGATCCATTTCCAATAAAATGATATGTTTGTATATGTATATCCATGAACATGTACACCAGTGTAGTTACAAGTTCAAGAGAACGTGCTCAATGAAGGATAATTACCTCCCTTGTGTTTTGGTATTTTTCTACCGAATTAGATTAAATTAGGTCAAAGTGGTCTTATGCGTTATTTGTGAGATTAGCGATGTAAGTATGGTTGACACGTAAACTAATAAGGACGTAAATAAGAGATTAACATAAGAACTTTGGTGATGCGGAAAACCCAATGTGGGAAACGACCGCGGGAAGGGGACGGTACCCTTCCAATGATTGCACTTGTTTAGGTCTTTTTTACCTAAGTCGATTAATTAGGGTCAATGTAGTCTATATTCGTTGGTCGATTGTATGATGATTTGTATGTCAATAAGTAAACGGAAAATAAAGTACGTAATGTAAATTGACACGTAAGATTTTGGTGACGCGGAAAACCCAATGTGGGAACAACCGCGGGAGGGACGGTACCCTGCCAAGTGTTGCACTATATGAATTAGAGGATGATTACAATTGTGGTGCGTAGCTAATCCTGCTGGCCCTAGGCGTCAGGCCTGCATGATCCAGAATGAGCGTATATTATTTGCTGAGATATGATCTTGAATGAATATATGGATGAGTGAATGCCCTTCTTGATTTCCTTCCTTGGCTATTTATAGGGTAAGAACCCTAGATATGTCCTACCTCGAATATGGTAAGGGAATATTATTTCCATAAGGACTTCTTTCCAAACCCGGACTCCCTTACCAATTCTCCCCGATCTCCCTAACTTCTCCCTAACACTCTTTTCCTTGACGCGGGCACCTTTTATGACGGGCTCTTGATCCTTCTCAAGCCCGTTCCCCCTCCTCCTGACCGCGGACTCTCTTCCTCCTCACCTCTTCTTCATACTCTTTATTTTACCAAGTGGAATTTTTTATTATGCTATTTTTAGCCCAAACAGTTTGCCCCAAATTTCTTGTGAAGTACGCTTTCAAGTATCGAACAAGGAATTTACGTAACCAAATGTTAAAAAACCCTACGCCGTCTTTTACTTCTTCCCATGCAACCCATCACTTCCAGCCGCCCTATTCCTCTTTCTCCGCACCCAACTCCCTCTCTCCTCTTTATAACCCCAACGTCTCTCTTCCCCTTTCATTTAATCACTTCAAATTATTTCAAAAGCTCTCCTCTCTTAAACCCTCAATCTTCCTCCTTTTTCACTCCTCGCCGGCTTCACTGTTCCCCTTCTCCATCTTCATCATCAGGTAATCCATCTTCCCTTCCCTTTTTAATCTTCATTTTCTCTTTCCACCATGGGCAAAACTCGGCAGTCTTCGTCAACCCCTACACCCTCCGACCGCAATCTTGACCCTACTTTCCCTTCTCGGGGACTTTTCAAACACCCACATGATTGTGACTCCGTCCTAACTCCGGCCGACATTCCGACGATCAAGAACCTGCTTGGTCTTGGTGATTGGGTGGATATTGCCATCCCTGAACCGGGACAGAAAGCTGACGCCCTCCGTCCGGGGTGGGTTTGCTTCTACTTATATCCGTTTAGATATGGCCTCCGTTTCCCTTTCCCGAAACTCGTTCAAGATTTTATCTTCACCAACAATTTCGCCATGGCACAAATCTTTGCCGGCATTTGGAGAGTTCTTCTCTATTCTCTGGCCGCTGGTCAGAGTACTGGCAAAGCTGTCACTCTGGGCGATCTGGCCCATATGTACAACATCAGGTCCCTGGGCAGGGGTCAGTTCTCCTTCCGGGGCCGCGGAGAGGCTCCCTTCAAACATGTGTCAAAATCTCGCGATGAGAAATGGTTCGAGGACTTATTCTATGTGAGGAAGGACTCCATCCAGCCTCCTGCCGATTATATTTTCGAGAAATGGGTTCTGCTTTCCTGTTACCTGATTTGTTTTATCTCGCTGCTTACTAGCTTACTTCATCGTCTCCGTGCAGGCCCCTGTGACCTTACCCGTATTGGTGCCAAGATCCCTGCCTGCAGCAAGTTGTTCTGCGTCTCTGAATCTGAGAGAAAGTTTCCAGACCTGCTCCCTGGTTTTTCACCTGCTTCCTCCTCCAATCCTCCTCAATCAGCCCAAAGTATGTCTTCTGGTAAGGTTTCTGTAGCCACTCTCGTTTGCATGCTGTTATTGCTGATGTTTTAAGCATTCTGCCGTCTAAGACTGTGTATGCTTGCAGGTTCAAAAGTCGATCAACTGGAACTCATCCTCCAAAGTGCTAAAAGAAAGAGACCTTCTGCCAGCCCTGATGTGGCCTCTGCCTCCAAGAGGAGTGCTCCTGCTGCCTCTTTGCAGACTCCTCCTACAATTTCTAGTTCTGCTGCACGTGAGCCTTTGGAATTTAATCCGCTACCTCGCCATCCGCCTACTCCTCCTGCCAGTCCTCGTGCTTCGTCTAGTGGGGGCATCATCGCTCATTTCCCAGAAGGCTTTGGGAATGTGGAGAAGGTGCCGTACTGGCCGAAGATTGATCAGCTGCTCTTTCCTCCTGTTGAGGAAACGTTTTCGGAGTTCACTCCAAAGGAGATGGCTGAGAACGATGTGCACAATGCCTTCATGGTAAATATTCTTCGTCTTCTCCCTGTCTGTCCATCTGCTTCTTGCTTAAATTCTGCCTCCCAACTCTTTTGCTGACTTCTGATTATTTATGCCCCGGACTCTTCATCCGCACTCTACAACAGGAAGATGATCAACATAGTGCAGACCACCAGCCGTGCTACCAGCGCCAAGAACCAGGAGCTGAAGGAGACTGTTGCAGATTTGGCACAACAGCGGGTTGATCTGAAGGAGCGTGTGGTGGAGCTGAAGACTGAGCTTGCCGTCACCAAGAAGAAGTTGAAGGAGGGGGCTGATCAGCTGGCTCGAACCCAGGTGGTGTGCAGTACCTTTTCTGACTCTCTCAAGCGGTCGAGGAGAAGATCGGTGGCCGATCTCCCAGCCACCAACGTCGTTGCATATGCTACCCGGCGGGGAAAGATCGGTGGGATGCGTCTTGCACTCGAGGAGGCTCCCACCAAAGAGGCCATAAAGGAAGAGGAGAAGCACCGAGATGCTCTACCCCGCTCAACCCGATCCGAGTATGCGATGCCCGAGGTTAGTGAGGTGAATTCTCTGTGCGCCGGCCGAGCAGCCTTGGGGGGTGACGCTGGAATGTCCCAAGATGCTGCTGACGGAGCTCAGGGAGCTATGGCGGCTGAGGATGCTCAGGCTAAAGCGGTACCTGAAATGAGAGGTCAGCAGGCAGAGGGGATGCCAGAGGTGGAGGTCATTAATGTGACCGATAATTAAATTTTTATGTTTTGATAAACTTATTTGGCAGTCTGGCCCAGAGGTGGCAGACTTTGTAAGTTTTTAAACTTGTTCGTGTGTTTGCTCCGCCAGGGTGGCGGTTAAACTTGGGGCCGTATTTTTGGCCATACTTTGAAATGCCCTTTGCCATTGTTTGGCAAGGTTTTTACATATCGTGTGTTTGTTTGTTTATTCTCCCTGTTTTAGGAAGTTTATGCCATGTCAGTCTGTTTGACTGATTTAGGCGAGTCCTGTCACCCTGAAAAGGATAACGTTATGACTCAATTTTCGCCGTGTCACCGTCGGCTGATTTAGGCGTATGCCGCAATGTAAGGAGGAGTGGCCGTGTCAACCTTGGAGGCTAATTTAGACCGGCCTGGTCAGCCTGAAAAGACTGACTCAGACCAAGCTAGCTGCCGTGTCAGCCGGATGGCTGATTTAGGCGTATGCCGCAGTTTGTGGACTACTTAACCTTGTTCATGACGCAAGGTGTGTTCGTCTCGTTTTATGCCAGCAGGGGCGTCATTGAGGCAAGTTTATCGTCATTTTAGGACCAGATGGAGACGCTGCAGGATTCTAGTAGCGCAGATATCCCTACGTTCCATGTTCGTTTTTGCATGCATGCTGGGGCCCTGATTAAGTGTGATTAGTGCGAGCTACGTCCAGGGGGTGGTATCAGGGGTAGCTGTATAAGCGTATTCAGTGTCGGCCCAGCTCCCTTTCGTATGTTCCACAGTCACTTTGGTGAGGTGCTCCTTGTGGAGAAAATAGGTTAGGCATGTTGGAGTGTCATGTGCCTTGTCACCCCGCGTTGGCGATTGACGATCTGCTAGACATCCTTTCAAAGTACCATAGATACCGAGAATTCAAAGTGATGTACTTAGAGAAAGCCTCGAAAATAGGAAAATCTATCGAAATGGTGTGAAGTACCGTCGCCATCTCATGGGGTTCCCGAGCAATTGTGGTCCCGGACGCCGCTGCACCACACCATCCAATAGTAGTTTAAAGTTTTTAAAAACAACTAAAGACACCGAAATAAGAGTGAAACGGCGGATGCCTACTACCGAATTTTTATTTTATCTTTAAAAATTATTTGGCTTCTCATAGTACATTATTCTAAAAACTAGAGTCTACTTATTATTAAAAGTAATATCTCTTCCGGTGAAGTATGTTCCATGGGCGTTGTATGATTTGACCGTCCATAGTCATCGGTCTGTATGCACCATGGCCAACAACTCCTTCTACCTCGTATGGTCCTTCCCATTTGTAGGCGAATTTGCACGCTTTTCGATTCTTGGTGTTCGAACACCTCTCGAGAACTGTCTCCTACCTCCAGGAGCCTGATTTTTATGTTCTTGTTATAACTCCTGGCCACTTGACTTTTGTAGGCGACCAGACGGATTTTTGCGCTTGCTCGCACTCGTCAATCGTGTCCAGGCTTCCGGTCATCTCTCGCACTGTTCAGTTCCCTCGTCATATTTTCATACCTGTGGGTGGGAACTAGAACTTCGATGGAATGATCGCTTCCGCGCAAACACCAGGTGAAGGGTGTTTGACCATTGCTATCTTTGGCGTCGTTACTCGACCACAACACTAGTGGCAATTCATCTGCCCACTTTCCTCCTAACTCCGTAACCTCCTTCTCGATTGTCCATAATGATTTTATTCTTTGGATTCAGCTTGTCCATTGGACTTTGGAGTCCTGGTGCTTGACTTTTTAAGGTGATGTTCCACCGGCACAAAGATCTTCGGTGTCGTTTGAGATGAATTGTGAGCCATTGTCACATATGATTTCTGATGGGATACCAAATCTGCAGATGATGTTTCGTTTTATGAATGAGATGACCTGTTTGTCCTTTACTTCCGTGAATGCTTCTGCCTCTATCCACTTGGAGAAGTAATCTGTCATTGCTAGCATCCAGGTTATGTTTTCTGTGGCCCGTTGTAGGGGGCCTACTATGTCCATGCCCCATGCCATGAATGGCCAGGGAGAAATAATAGGGTGCAGGGGCTCTGCTGGCTGGTGGATCATGGGCTCTGAGCATTGGCAGGCATCACATTTTCGTGCATACTCTGCTGCATCTGCTTTCATTGAAGGCCTATAATATCCCTGTCTGAGAGCTTTATTTGCCAGACTTCTGCCCCCTGCATGGTTTCCACATTCGCCACTGTGGAGAGCATGTAACACAGTCTGTGCTTCTTCCTTGTCCAAGCACCGTAGGTAGGGACTTGCTAGCGATTTTCTGAATAGTGTATCATCGATGAGTATGAATTTGGAAGCCTTTATTCTAAAAGCTCTCACTTTCTTCTTATCATCTGGTAGCTTGTTATGGCGCAGCCAGTCTAGGTAAGGTATGCGCCAGTCGTCTGCTGGATCGGCTACAGTGGTCGCGCCCGCCGTTTGACCGAGAGCTCTCACCTTCCTCTCAGAATCGCTGGATTTTCTTTTCGCTTTGTGGATCCTCCAGTTCACCCCTGTCTATTCCGTCTTCCTTCTGGATAGAGGGTTCTAGCATATGTGCTATTGGAATGCTGGATAGCTCTGTTGGTTTGAATGTTGCCCTCAGGGTTGCTAGGGCATCTGCTTCCACGTTCTGATCTCTGGGGATCTGTTTAAGCTTGCAAGTTTCGAATTTTTGTTTTAACTCCTTTGCTACTTTTAGGTATGCTATCATCTTCGAATCTCTTGCTATAAACTCGTCATTCACGTGGTTGACTATTAATAGAGAGTCGCTGAATATGAGCAGGTGTCTGACCCCTAACTCCAGAGCTAGCTTCATTCCCAATATCAAGGCCTCGTATTCTGTTTCATTGTTGGTTGCCTTGAATTCACATCTTAGAGCTTGTGCTATCAGATCTCCCTGTGGTGATCGCAGAATTAATCCTACACCTGCCCCCCTTTGGTTGGAGGCTCCGTCGATATGCATCTGCCAGACTTCTATCTGCTTGCTTTCTTCTAAAGTGAGGATCTCGGTATCTCGCGATTCTCGGATGGTGGATGAAGTCGACACGAAGTCGGCCGTGCTTGTGATTTGATTGTTTGTTCTAGGGTCGTCTTTGGATGTCGTATCCACCGAGGTGTACAGACCATTTAGACATTCTTCCTGACAGTTCAGGCTTCCTCATGATAGCTTTTAGCGGGCAGTTTGTCACAACATGTATGATGTGTGACTCAAAATAGGGACGCAGTTTGCGAGATGCTACTACCAATGCTAATACTAACTTTTCAAGAGATGTGTACCTGGTCTCTCCCGCGGCGAGAGACTTGCTTACGTAGTACACTGCGGCTTTTGCTCCTTTTCTTGCTCTCGACCGGGACAAAGACACTCACTTGCTACCTCTCGTGACTAGGTATAGGAATAATGGTTCACCTGGCTTTGGTTTTGACAACAGTGGCGGGCTGCTGAGATAGTGCTTCAGGTCTCTGAAGGCTTGCTCGTGTTCAGCGGTCCACTCAAACTTCTGGCTTTTCCTTAGCACGTCGTAAAATAGCCTGCATTTGTCTGAAGATCTTGAAATGAACCTGTTCAGGGCTGCTACCTTTCCAGCTAGTCTTTGAACATCCTTAGGTTTCTCAGGTGATTCCAGCTGTAAGACAGCTTTGATCTGCTCGATGCTGGCTTCTATTCCTCTCTGAGTTACAATATAGCCCAAGAATTTGCCAGAAGATACCCCAAAGGTGCATTTAGATGGGTTTAATTTCATCTTGTATTCCCTGAGGGTGCTGAATGTTTCTGCCAGATGGCGCATATGATCTTTGGCTTTTTCTGATTTCACCACCATGTCATCAATGTACACCTCCATGGTTCTTCCTATTTGCTCTTTGAACATGCGGTTAACCAACCTTTGATATGTGGAGCCTGCGTTCTTTAGGCCGAACGGCATGACGTTGTAGCAATATATTCCTCTCTCGGACATAAATGCTGTCTTCTCTTGGTCTGCAGGATCCATCTTGATCTGATTGTATCCACTCCATGCGTCCAGAAATGTTAACATCTCGTGTCCAGCTGTTGCATCTTGTGGACAGCGGGCCGCCCACGGGGGCGCTTGGTGAAGGTCGAAAAAAACAAGCGTTTGCATTTTGTATGGAGTCGCCACCAATTTTTATGGGAAATTGGAACCGTTCGAATACTCGTGTCATGTCAAGACACGAAGTAGTGACATGAACACTAAGCAATCGTTACCCTTAGCATTCTATGTCTAGAATGACTCTCGTGGATGCCAATGAACACGGGTGCTCACGGAGATCTGGAGTAAGGGGTGAGGGTACGTATTAGGAAGCTCTTTTGATCGAACACCTAATCCCGCCCGCCTCGATAGCGGCCTCTACTAATGATTAGGGAAGTTGTCTATACTTGATATATCGTCGGCTATATGCATGCAATGCAACATCCAAGTTTTAATCCTAGCCTGTGAAGATTTAACTAAGTCGGTGGACACGTAATTGGCATACAATTGGGTCGAAGTTGGATTTAATGTCGATTTACATGTGAAAACATACAAATGATAAAGGAAATACAATAATGGAAAATTACGTTAATTACATCGGGATAGGCGATTTATGTCGAAAATACCTTTAAAACGGATAATTTAGAAAAAGAAAAAAAGAAAGAAAAACGAACAGGAATTAGCGTGATAATACGGATAATAGTCAGTTAATACGTAAACTAATTAAACTAAGTCAAGGCAGAAACGGAGTTCAGAGACAGAACTCAGCCAGGAACAGGCGCAGCAGAGCTGCGTCCTTTGGAATAGGCGCAGCAGACGCTGCGTCTGTTCCCTGGCTTAGTTCTGGCTGTGAAGCCGTAATTGCAAGCCGTTAATGTCGATTGGTGATTTAAAGGATTAATTGATGATATTTACTCGGATGAAAGTGATTAATAGGTTAATTACATGTGAATGATTGTCATAAAAGCGATAAACATGAATGATACGGATGTAAATGGATTAATTACATGATTAATGATAATAATTACAAACTAATTAAACAAGCTAATTAAGTTAAATATGATGAGTTAATGACGAATATGCAATGGATACGACAAAAGACAGATGAAAATATATCAACGATCGAATTCCAGAAACTCAATATTGATGAATTGAATCTCAACAACCCGGAATTGAATTTAATGACGAAAACCCACAAATATTGGATTATAAGGGATTTAAGTCGGATTTGTGACGATTAAGACATGCTAATGAATGATGAATCATATGATACAATATACATGTGAATTATCAGTGACGATTATATCAAAGAATTAACGGACGAACAAATAACAAATAAAAAAGAAGCGAATTACAGAGGACGAGGAAGAAGAAAAGAAGCGAGAATCTGCGACACCTCACGAAGAGGCGCAGCGAGAATCTACGCTCCTTCGAAGAGGCGCAGCGATTCTTGCGTCTTTTCTCGACGCGATCGTCTCTTCACCGGAAATCCGCAAAAGCAGAGTTTTAAAGCACGGTTTTAGAAATCGGTTTTAATGGTGTTTTCGACATAAATCTTACAATGGTGATACGATAAATAAAATACAATAAATAAATAAGGATTATACACCCTCAGACTTACATGTTGATGAAACGAGATGAACTAAGATATCGACTAGTGAATGCTCGACGCGAATGCAAAGAGAGTGCCCTCGTAAGAGGAAAACGATTGATTAATTAAGTTGATTGAGTGTAGTTGGTCAAATTGGTCGGTCATGCAACGGAGAGGCTGGTACCCGGAAAGATCCGAGCTTACGTGGTCGAAAGTTCAAGCACGTAGGCGCCAATTAGTAAGAACAAAGTCTAGAATGCAAAGGGAGAAGAGAAGGGCGGACACTCGCGTGAGAAATATGAGGAACGAAGGCTCCTATTTATTCTAATCACGTGACGGAATAGGGTTTCGGAGACTCTTTGGAAGTGAATCTCGGAAAGATATGAAAAAGATACGTAAGACATGCAAAGAAGGGCCTGGGAAAAGGCGCAGCAGCCACTGCGTCTCTTGGAAGAGGCGCGGCGCTCTGTCGCGTCTCGTTCCCGGAGGTTTCCTCTGCTTGAAGAAAGATTTCCGCGTTTGAGTTATGGTAGGACGGAAATAATTCGATTATCTTATGAATATTACGGGATATTATTTGCCAAAAGATAAAATTTATGAAATATGGAATAGAAATATCCGGAACATTCCGAATATTCCGACTCGGGATTTAACGATTATCGAGAAAATGGAGACGGTTTTTGACCCGACTCAAATGTACTCTAATTACTGCCAAAACGACCGTATCGGGACGTAGATGACAACTAAGAGGTCGACATTTAATATTTGAGCAATCACTTGACGACAATCTTACGAACTGTCACAAATCGTTCCGCGAATCAAACATGCGGCCCAATCATCACCGGGTGGTTTGCGGGAGGTGCAGAAATGAGGTATCTACAGAGCCCCCACTTTGACTGAGGCTTGGACAAGGCGAAAGTCAAAGTATAGCCATCAGGTCAATCGAAGATTACAACCTGACGACTATGGCGACGCGAGGCGGTTCAAGGGGTCTGAACCAAGGACCTGTCGTCGGGAACATTTTAGAGTCTGTCGACTTCCGGGGAGGGTCGTTTAAAGTCCATTAGACTACGTAAGGAAGCTCGCCAGCCATAAGAAGAAACCATACCTGAGATACCCCTGGGTGAAACGGAACTGAAGACGCTTCGGCAAAACTCTTTGGTCTGAAGATAACTTGGTGTCTGAAGGCATTAGGGGCACAGGGATTATGAAGAAACTTCTTTCTCGAGATGCTTCCGGAGAATGACACCTTTGCCGAACTCCGTGAGGAAACAAGAAATATTGAAAGCAGCAGGACGTCGGTAGAAACTGCCGGGGAATCCGCTTGCGTCGGTCTCAAGCGAACTCTTGCAAAAACTTGAGGTTGAATCTGCTTGCGTCGGTCTCAAGCGAACTCTTGTTGGGAGATATATTGATGATTAGGAACATCTTGATCGTCGTGAGAGAAATCTTGAGTGAGCAGTACTGCAAAATACTGCTGCGCTGGGGACAAATGCTTTGACGACTAGGAACATCTTGATCGTCATGGAAGAAATCTTGAGTGAGCAATACGGCAAAATATTGCTGCACTGGGGACAAATGTATAATAATATGCAATAGTCCGCTGCTGGCTGATAAAAATGCGGGCCGGAATGAAAGAAAATCATCGAAACGGACCAAAAGAATATAACAGCGTCAAGGAAGAGGCACACCAAAGATGGGCCCACAAATAACGAACTTATAACGAATTTTTGAAAATCCGTATGGAGGGAACACAAGGAAGAGGCGCAGCAAGAGCTGCGTCTCTTGGAAGAGGCGCAGCGCCTGCTGCGTCTTTTCCCCAATTTGGCTATTCTGCGTAAAAACGCGAAATCAGAGGGGTTTGTGTTCATTATTTCGAAACACAAATCACTCATTTCTCTCTCAAATCTTCACTATTTCCGCCAAGGTTTGATTCAAAAGCTTGCTTTAAACATGACTAATCGAGGTATGTATCTTAATCTTGCATTAATCTTCTGCATTTGTTGAATTTTGAGCCGCGAAATTTAGGGTTTTCGACCCTTTTGATCGAAAATTTGGGGCTTTTCCCCCAAATGGATTTGCCTTGCCAAATTGATGCTAGAAATGGATAGTAGGTGATGTTAGGAACATAACCATGTATTTGTTTCGAATTTTCATCAAGTTTTGAGCCTTTGAGCGAATTTTGAGACGGTTTTACAGCTAAACCGTAATTTGCTTCGAAAATAGCCTTAGGATTGCCCATTGGCGATGAAATTTGACATTTGGGATCCTTGGATGATGGGTAAACTTTCTACCATCTCGGAATTTTGGTTCGTGACAACTTTTTCAGGACACTCTCTAGGGCATAATCGCCGTTATAACGAAATGCTGCCGAATTTCCGACTCGAACCCAGAACTAGGCTTCGAACTGGACTTGACTCGACCCAATTTATCACATGAGTAATCGGGTTGGCGGGAACGTGGCCAAGGATGGCACGAAAGGAGCAGTTTTAGAGCTTTGAAGGCTCGAAAATCCCTTAACAAAGGCTTGTCGTCGCATGACGCGGCCTGAATTTACTTTAATGTTGCAGGTGATGAGGCTTCTACTTCTGGGAGAGCTCCCATGGAGATAAACGCCGCTGTTGTTGAGGAGGCTTTAGAGCAGGCCTTCACCGCTGCGGTGATGGCTGCTGGAGACGAGGCTCATGAGGAGGAGACTGCCGAGGAGGAGGAGGCCCCGAGACGGGCCAACGTCGGGCGAGGAGGCCGTCAGCTGAGAGGAGCTCCTGCGTGGGCTGAGACCTGGGAGAGAAGGCACCTTGTGTGGGCTGCAGAGGGTCACCTGTCCTTAGCCTGGTCCGCGCTTTCTTGGATCGATTCTGGGATACGACTTCCACGTTTCACCTACCTTTTGGTGAGGTGGGAGTCACTTTGGAGGATTACGGCATGATTTCTGGTCTGCCGTGTGGGACCGAGGAGATGGTGTGGCCGGAGACTGCTATGAGGGCGGACTCGGCCGAGGCGAGGAGATTGATCGGCTGGAACTTGTCGCCGAAGGCTGTTGCAGTGCCGGGTTTGGTACCCAGTACTTACGTCCGAGACTACTTTGCGGGGAAGACCCCGGCGCTGGTGACGATTGATGGGAGGGAGACAGCTCCTCCTCCTTGTACAGCTGAGCAGAGGGCTCGTCTGTGGCTTTGGTGGTTCCTGTCTTCGATTTACCTCGGAGACAAGGGCGAGAGGCTATCGACGAAGCTCCTTCCCTTTCTTTCTGACCTGAGTTCCCTAGGGCGCTGGACCGGTCATCACTGGTTTTGCGGTCCTCATCCGCTTCATGAGGGCCATGGTTCGTCCGGAGTTGATGGATAAGGGGACTTCTCCTGGCGCTGTCGGACCTGGACTACTGTTGGAGGTATGAACCTTCCTTTAGACCAAAGTAAATTCCTTTCTTTATTAAATCACGAAAGATCGTCATTGATTATTCTGTTTTACAGGCGTGGGTGTACTCTTACTTCCCGAGTCTCGCGCCCAAGAGGACGGAGCCGCTGGAGAGGGCCTATCCCGTGGTGAGGGATTGGGTCATGTGCCGGACGAAGAGCAAGCGTTCTTCTCACAATGTCTACCGGCGGGACGTGAACGCCCTTCACCGAGCAAATGGAGTATCCCATTTACTCTTGTTATACTTTGCTTTTAATTGATCATAGGAATGATTTTTGCCTTTACATTGTCGCAGTGGGTGCCCGGACCTTGGCGGAGTACGCCGAGCGCCTCCTTTTGTCGCCGAGGTCCTTCGACCTAGGAGCCCGAGCCGGCCGCTGCGTGTGGACGTCGATGGGTCCTGTGTGGCACTTGGGCGAGCGGTTGGCTCGTCAGTGCTCTCGGGACGCGTTGACGGTTCCTGTCGATCCTCCCAGGACGATGTTTAGGGAGCCTTCTGAGGCTGAGAGGGAGGCGGACTTGGCTGGTGCCAGTGGCGACGACCTTCTTCTGCCTGGCGAGGACTACTCGGCGTTCCTTTACGGGAGGTTGGCGTACTGGCCGGTAGTGGTGAGTATCTTTTACTTTTGCTTGGTTTTGATTTTGAGGATTGCGACGAAAGATCATCGATTAACGAGAGCTATTTGTCTTTGCAGGAGGTTGAGGCGGCGGGCATCGAGCCCCCAGAGTACCCCGAGACCCTTGAGTACACCGACGCGACCGGGAGGACGACGATCTCCGAGCTGCGTGACTTTGACGTAACTGTGAGGGATGCTGGCCTAGACGACTGGCAGCACCTGATTCGGAGGGTGAGCCTCCAGCTTGTATGACTTTCGTGTAAGAACACATTTGATTAAATTTGTTCAATTTGCTGAGAATTCCTTTTGAAATGCAGGTCGCGCCGTCTCGGTTCGTGGCACTATGGAGGGTGGCCAACCGGCTACGAGCTACCGCCATTGAGGCACTCGTCGGTGATCGAGGTCGTCAGGTATGAACCTTATTTGACTTTTGATTTTGATTTTTTGATTTCCAATTTTGCTTGAACCGATTGACATGAGCCAATTTGTTGCTGTTTACAGGGTGACCGCGAGCTGGAGCGAGAGTTGACCCAGTCTCGGGAGGAGACCGCTCGCTTGCTGAGGGAGCTCGAGGTTCGGGACGCCGAGATCGCCGTTCTGGTGGCGAGAGTTGCCGAGTTGGAGGGCGCCCAGCAGTAGCCTTGTGTAGTTTTGTAGACTTGTACATTTTGGACATTTGATTTTTGAACATTTTTGGACTCTGTTTGGGGCGCAAGCCCCCAGTTTGCTTGGACTTTTGGACTTTATTCGGGGCGCAAGCCCCCAGTTTGCTTGTACAGTTGCTCTGTCTGGTGTATATATGGTGGCCTGAGTGCCTTTGCTGCTGGGTTGTGTTGCTTGTACCTGCAGGTTAGTTCTTGAACAGGTTTGGTAGACAACGGTTTACGCCGTCATGCTGCCGAAATTTACATGGAAATTCCGCAAAACATATATTTTATATACATAAGGCCTTTAATCAGCGCAAAATGAGACTCAAAAGAGCACGAGGAAAAGAAAAAAATTTGCCGGAAATGACCAGACGGTAGGGAGGGTTACCCCCTAAAAAACAAAAAGAGAAATCTGTAAGTGTAGAAATGAAATGTTGAAATGAAAAGAAAAGAAAATTATTTCCCAAAAAGAAAATGAAATTTACTTCCTAAAAAAAATGAAAAAATGAAATTCATTTCCTAAGAATAAAAAAATTTAAGTGTCATGAAATGGCGAAGGTGTCGATGTCGCCTCGAAATGCGTGCCCACGAAAATAGGAAACTTGAAACATGGTAAACTGCTCGTATTTACCAAAATAAAATCCCGTAGGAATAGGAAATTATTCGTTATAGAATTAGGAAAGATCCAAACGCGAAATCACGAGAAAGTGAGCACTGGGAAGAGGCGCGAGCATGAGCTGCGTCCCTTTGAAGAGGCGCAAGAGGCCCGCGCGCGTTCCTAAGCCGGTCCGTTCGGCGGATTTTTGGAAACAGCAATTAGTATAAATAGAAGCGTCGACGGGGCGTTAATTTACACAATTCTTCCGTCTCTTCCTCGTCTATTCACATAAAACTCTCAAAATAAATCTTCAAGAGAAATTTGTCATCATGAATACTTTGGAGATCCGCCTGAAGGAATGGACCAACGAGTTTTCGAATATGGAGAAGCACGACATGGGTGCTTATAACCTTGGGTCTTTGTTGAGTTTGAAGCTCCTTAAGGTAATAAAACCGTTCTTGGATGCTTGCCTTGACTATTGGGACCCGAATTATCATGTTTTCGCGTTCCCGGGAGGCGATATTTGCCCATTTCCTGAAGAAATTGCCGCTATTGGTGGGTGGGACCCTGAACATTTACCTGCGATTCCTTCTACTTCACAAGGGTATAAGAGCAAATTCAGAGACTTGCTTGGACCGACTAGACTTGAGGTGGATCGCTTAGTTACCCCGAAAGGCGTGAGAATGTTGGACTTTGTAGACCGATTCATTAACAGGGCCGACCCTACTATTTCCCATGTTGCCAGGAGGAGGGCATTTGGCTTTTGTTTGCTGCACGTGTATGTCTTCCAAGGACACGTTGATGAAGATTTGGGAGGTGATCCCCGTCTTTTGGGTCTTATTGAGCAAATGGAGCTGCGCAGGAGCCCAGCTTGTTTATGCTTAGGGGAGATTATCTTGGGTTTGGATAATAGGAAATCCAACCGCGATCTGCCGTTCTTGGGGAGCCCCGTCATTTTGCAGGTAAAAGACATCATCTTTTCTTTTTCTTTCTTCTTTTCTTTTTTCGTTTTTTTTTTCTTTTTTTTTTTTTGTTTTGTTTGGTGTCTAATACATGCTCTTGGTAGGTTTGGCTTATGGAACGGCTCCGATTGATCGAGCCCCCAGTTCATGCACTTTCCTATCATTCCCGTATGATTGCGATGAGGACGCGGTTGTACATGGTGGACTTCACCCGGTCCCGCGATTATTGGAAGAACAAGGTGAAAAGTGATGATGGCCCGTTGATTAGGTGGGTTGTACCGTGGTGGCACCTCAAGTCATCCACCGAGTGTCTTCTTTGGATCCCACTAGGTCCGTGCGCATTCCGGATTGGAGTTTATGGTATGAATCTTTCTCGGAAAGATTGATGAGGCAAGTTGGGTTGAAGCGGACGATCCCTAGGCTTGATACCGTCCCGCATGATCGCTATGGCGCTTACTACGAGAGTCAAGAGAGTGGGCCATTAAATGGGCCCAAAGAAACATGTGGTTCTTGAGTTTCTCCGCCAATGCTTTGTGGGTGCCGGACTCTTATCCGAGGTGGAGAAAGGCTGCGACTCCGGAAGAGCGCGAGAGACTGAGGAAACGTGAGCCTGTTGACTACAAGGTGCGCGAGGGAGAGAAAGAGAAGGAGAAGCATCTGACCGAGGGAGAAGAAGAGGCCAGATTTCAGGTCATTCACCCTTCAAAGAAATCAAAGACTACTCCTGTTGCAGAGATGATGGTTGGCAAGAATGGCAGAGTCAGGCCTCGAGAAAGACCTTTGGTGATTAGGTCTGAAGTGGTGCAAGAGCGCCCGGCTCGAGGTCGTGACAAGAAATATGACAAGAGTGACAAGGGCAAGGGGAAGATGGAGGAATAGCCCGAGTCCTTATTTATTATTTGATTATTATTATTATTGTTGTTGTAATAAAAAAGGAGGGATTTTTAGAATCCTAGCCTATTCTATTTTTATTATGTAACGTACTATTATTATTTAGAAATTTGAATGAAATAAAAAAGGTTAAATGGTTATGAAACCGTTGAGATTTTCCACTTATTATTCTTCTCGAATTTCAAATGCAATGCAGATGTCCTTCTATTTACATTTTTTTAGATATAATGGGTTGAATCCCGTGAAGGATTGCCTACGTATTAACTTAAAAAGCGAAATCAAACCCTTGCGCGTAGTTCAAGTAAATGTAAAAGAATAATTGTTCGAAGCAAGAGCTTGTAATGAACATGGAAAATAAGCATGAGCTTTTGCTTACTCTGAAGGTGCGAATTTAGTTTATTTGATGATATGAGGATGACAAACTTGTCAAAATGCAAGAGCACAGTGACATTTAGCTTATTTCAGCTTGGCCAGGGGCCGTTTATTTAGTGCCACAAGAGCGACACATGGGTTTACGCGAGGCGCGTTTTCGTCCTATTCTAGGCATAGTACCGTTTCAATTGGTCGAGGTTTGTGGGATTTGAAAACTCATTCCCATCTAGGTCTGTGATTCTAACCGCACCCCCTGGGAGTATGGATTTGACTAAATATGGTCCGGCCCAATTAGGTTTGAATTTTCCCCTTGGGTCGACAGGTAAAAGAGCTCTAACCGATTTGAGTACTAAGTCTCCTTCTTTGATGTTTCTTGGCCTAACCCTTTTGTTGAAAGCTCGTTTGATACGGGCTTGATATGTTTGGACATTATGTAAGGCGCGTAGCCTACGCTCATCCAGGAGGATGAGTTCTTCATACCTATCCTTCTTCCAATCGGCCTCCGGGATTTGGCTTTCTAGTAGAATACGCAAGGATGGTATTTCTAGCTCGACTGGTTGTACGGCTTCCATGCCGTAGGTCAAATAGAAAGGAGTAGCCCCAGTGGGCGTCCTGACAGATGTACGATACCCCCACAAAGCAAAGGGTATCTTGCTTGGCCAATCTCTATAGTTGTCAGTCATTTTCTTGAGAGTTGTGACAACGTTCTTGTTTGCCGCTTCTACCGCGCCGTTAGTCTGTGGTCTATAGGGCGAAGAGTGGTGATGCTTAATTTTGTATTTGGCTAGCAATTGCTCTGTTTCAGCTTGGAAATGTGACCCATTATCGCTAATGATCTCATGTGGGCAACCATATCGACAGATGATGTTGTTTTGTATGAATTTGGCCACATTTTTAGCCGTAAGACCAGTGTAGGAAGCCGCTTCTACCCATTTGGTGAAATAGTCAATCGCCACTAGGATGAAACAGTGACCTCCTGTTCCGGCTGGGGTTATTTTCCCGATTATGTCAATTCCCCATGCGGAAAATGGCCAAGGAGATGTCATCGTGTATAGCAACGAAGGAGGGACATGTTGTACATTCCCGAAGATTTGGCAATTGTGGCAATGTCTCACGTATTTGGTGCAATCGGATTCCATTGTGGTCCAATAATACCCTAAACGTGTGATTTTCTTTGCCATCATGGGCCCACTCATGTGAGAACCGCATTCTCTGTCGTGGACTTCTTCCATCACCTTTCGTGCTTGTGAATGATCGAGGCAACGTAGGACTACACCAAGAGGTGTTCTTTTGTATAATTCTCCTTGCATCAGAATGTATTGGGAAGCTAATAGGCGTATAGCACGTTGTCCCCTCTTGTCCATATCCGGTGGATAGGTACCATTAAGCTTGAAATTCAGGATTGCTTGGAACCAGGGTTCCTGTGCGATTTCCTCTTCATCGGTGATTTGATGGACGTAAGCCGGCTCTGACCGTCGTTCGATACACAAAGGCATTTCCACCATGTGATCTGGCATATTTATGAGAGATGCAAGTTTCGCAAGAGCGTCTGCAAATTGATTTTCCTCCCGAGGTAGGTGTAGGTATGTTACGTGATCAAAGAATTGAGCGACTTAGTCTATCCTAGCCTGATAGGGTGCGAGGCTTTCACTTCGGATTTTCCAAGATCCCGTAACTTGGTTGATGATCAGTGATGAGTCCCCATGTACTTGGAGGTTTTTGATGCCTAAGCTTACTGCCGCTTGTAGCCCAATGAGACAAGCTTCGTATTCTGCGGCGTTGTTTGTCACCTCGAAGTCGAGTTTGACAGCAATCGGTGTATGCTCACCTTCAGGAGAAATGAGCAACACTCCTATTCCGAATCCTCTTAAGTTTGATGCTCCATCAAAGTATAGGTCCCAGGAGTCTACATCTGTTTAAAGTATATCCTCGTCGGGAAATGACCAAGTATCTATGGTTTGTGCGTTGTTGATGGGATTTTCTGCGAACAATTCGGCGACGGCGCGACCTTTTATAACTTTTAGTGGCACATATTTAAGGTCGAATTCTGAGAGCATCAGAGTCTATCTTGCCAGACGTCCGTTGAGGACGGGTTTCTCGAAGAGGTATTTGACTGGATCCATTTTGGAGTATATCTTGACGGAGCAGCTAAGCATGTAGTGACGTAGCTTCTTCGTTGCCCACACAAGAGCGAGGCATGTCTTTTCGAGTTGCGAGTATTTGCACTTATATTCCAAAAACTTCTTACTTAGATAGTAAATAGCTCTTTCTTCGCTTCCTACAGTTTGAGCCAACATGGCACCCATGGCGGTTTCAGTTACTGTGAGATATAAACCAAGAGGTTGATCTTGTTGTGGCGGCATGAGCACTGGTGGTTTAGCCAATATCTCCTTGATTCGGTCAAACGCCTTTTGACAATCATCATCCCACATGGTGTGGTCTGTTTTCTTGAGTTTCTTGAAGATAGGCTCGCAAATCATCGTGAGTTTCGATATGAATCGACTTATGTATTGCACTTTTCCCAGAATCCTCTGACTTCTTTTTCTGTTTGAGGTTGTGGCATTTCGATCTGAGCTTTGATTTTGGAAGGATCTATTTCTATACCGCGTTGGCTAACGACATATCCCAGAGTTTCCCGATGTCACCCCAAATGTGCATTTCTGGGGGTTGAGTCTCATGTTGTACTTTCGTAGCCTTGCGAAGAATTTGCGAAGGTTTGCAATATGTCCCTCTCTTTCCTTGGACTTGACGATCATGTCATCTACATATACCTCAACTTCTTTGTGCATCATGTCATGTAGGAGTGTAGTTGCGGTGCGTTGGTATGTAGCTCCGGCGTTAATCAATCCGAATGGCATTACCGTGTAGCAATATGTTCCCCATTGGGTGACGAATGCGGTCTTGTGCATATCTTCCATGGCCATCTTGATTTGGTTATAACCCGCATATCCATCCATGAAGGATAGTAATGCGTGGTCTGCAGTATTGTCTACCAATATGTCAATGTGAGGTAGAGGGAAGTCATCTTTCGGACTTGCTTTGTTCAAGTCCCTGAATTCAACACAAACACGGATTCTCCCATCCTTTTTTGGGCACGGGTACTATGTTAGCTACCCAGTCAGAATACTCGGAAACTTTGATGAACCCGGCTTTGAATTGCTTGTCCACTTCTTCCTTAATCTTTAGAGCCCATTCTGTTCTCATTCGTCGAAGCTTCTTTTGGGTTTTGAAACCCGGCTTAATCGGAATCCTATGTTCGGCGATATCTCTGTCGATCCCTGGCATGTCTTTGTAGGACCAAGCGAAAACGTCTTTGAATTCATTTAGGAGGTCTATGAAATCGGCCCTTTCGGTTGAGCTCAAGGTAGTCCCTATCCTAAGTTCTTTGGGTTCTAGTTCGGTTCCTACATTGATGGGTTCGGTATCCTCTATTACAGGTCCCCCTTCCCCTTCCTGTAGTATTTATTTGCCTACGTAGGGAGGTATTTCGGTCAAGTCTGGGTCTTGGTCATCCTCAGTATCATCGTAAATGAATTGCACTCAAGATAACACAAAGAGTAAGCGAACTCGATTTATTCATATTAAGATTTGAGTAAAGTTGAAACAAAGAAGCCAACCGATCCATGGTCATGGCGGCAAAGGGACAGTAATTGGGGCATTTCCCGAACTACCGTGACTACTCGAGGCTAAGCTAGGAGAAACAAAGGGAGTGGGGATGACAACAGGAGTAGATTCTCTAATGACTCCTCTAGACTCTGACTCTTACTCCGACTCCGACTCCGACTCGAACTCGTCGTCTTCTGGTTCTCCTTTGAACATCTCTCCTTCTCCGAAGAGTGAGCTTGAAGAGTCTTCCTTGGTTGTTGGTCCATTTGATAGATTTTCTCCATCCTTTCTGCCGCTTTGTGTCGATTTACTGATCAACGCGGTGGGGTTGAAGCGATCGTCCTGAAGTATCATAGTAATGATCTCATCCTGCGCGGCCCTAATGAATCGATCTTCTCCAAACAATAGGCTAACAGCTTGTTCTTCGAAGTAAGGTGCTTGACGGGTTTTGACGGTAGGAACCGTTTCGGGAGGAATGAAGTAGCAATCGTGAAAGATCTCGATTCCGGCTAACTTCCTCTCAAGATAATGCCAAGGTTCGGGAAATCCGTGAAAGAGTTCTGAACTTCCTTCTTGAACGAAGTACCCATTTAGAGTGGGGAGATATGGCCTCATTTGGACTCCCACGTGCTTGCGATTTTGGACTTGGGCGAGCATTTCGAGAACTTCTTCTTTTGTGGGTTTGTACCCTAGTCCAAGCGGTATCCTTGTCGAGTTGCCTTCCTTGTATGGTGCGAAGGTATTTTTCCGAATTGGGTTCAAAGGCATTCCAGGGAAGTATCCCTGAGATTTGAGTATGTGGTTGACTACCAAGTTGGAGTAGGGATTATAGTATAAGGGTGCCAACTCACTTTATATGACATTTACACTTTGGAAGCCCCCAAGTTCGTATATGGGATCCGCAAGGACTTGATTGTTTGATTGCTTCTCGATTATTGCCTTGATGGGTGACGAAGTGATCGTCACTACTTTGCCATTTAGTGGAATCTTGATCTTTTGATGAAGGGTGGATGTTACCGCTTTGGAAGCATGAATCCAAGGCCTTCCCAGAAGTATGTTGAATGAAGCTTCGATGTCCACTATTTGGAAGTTAACCTTTCGTTCAATCGGCCCCGTGGCTATGGTTAGGTTAACAAGTCCTACCACTTTTCGTCGCGTACCGTCATATGCACGAACACCTTGATTTGTAGGAGTCCAATCCGACTCTTTCATGCCTAGTTTGTATGCCGTTTTGAGGGGTATGACGTTTACCGTGGAGCCATTGTCTACCAAGGTCATTGGCACATTTTTCTTTAGACAAATGACAGTGATGTATAGAGCAAGGTTGTGACTAGCGCCAAAAGGTGGCAAGTCTTCATCCAAGAAAGTAATAGGATTACTTAGCTTAGGTGATTCTTGGAAGACCAAGTTGACTACATCTTCAGGAGTGGAGTTATGTGCCACATTCAATTTGGCCAAAGCTTGCAGTAAAGCTTGGCGATGTGGAAATGAGCTTGCCACTAGTTGCCAGACTGAAAGATCAGCCTTGGTTTTCTGTAATTGCTTGAGCAAATGATCAGTGGGGTCATCTTCGTTGTCATTTGGTGTGATGACGTTGGTTGGACCGTTTTGAGTAGTGCTTTGATATGGGCGACCCGAACGAGTTAGGTGATCCACATCTTGGTCTTCACCATTTTGGACTATTTCCTTGACTAGGGAGTTTTCAATGAGATATTCGTCTTCATCATCATCGGCCCAAACCCCATTAACTGCGGCTAGTTCCCTCATTCTCATGATATCACTTTCTAGTCGTATGATTTGATCGACTAGTTTATCAACCACGGTGACTACTTCTTGCATAGTGGCATTTTGAGAGAAGATCAATGGTACGCGTTCTTTAGGTATTGCGTTGGGATTGCGCAAGGCCGTTACCATGTTTTCTAGTTCCCACACTTGTCTATCTACATTCCTTGCCCATGTGATGAAGTCGGAAATGGTAGGGGAGATAGTGGAGTAGAGCCTTTCTTTCTCAATTGCATGAATTTCATTTTCTGTGGGAGAAATGAGGTGTGAGCAATCTAAGGTAGATTCGTCACTTGTAATCACTAGAACTCCAAGAGGATTCTGAGTGTTGTTGGGCTTACCTCCTGGTGGAATTGGAAGTCGACCATCTTCAATCATATCTTGAAGCACGTGTTTCAACTTGTAGCATTTTTCTGTGTCGTGCCCTTTGCCCCTATGGTATTCACGATTTAATTTTCATCCCAAAACTTGGACTTCTTTTCGGGTTCGGGAGTAGGTCCAATGGGTTGGAGTTTACCTTGCTTTATTAACCTTTTTAGAGCGTTGGAGTACGTATCCCTAAGGTTTGTGAATTTCCTTAGTGGAGTAGTTTTCTTAGATGGCTCGAGAAGGTTAACTTAGTCAGTCTTGGTAGTAGAGCCGTATGAACGACTTGTGGACCCTTGATATCCTCGACCTACCGTTTTGGACAAGAGTCCTTTACGGATGTCATCTTCAATTCGCGTCCCTAGTTCGGTTAAGTCCTTGAAAGTCTTGATGTTTTGATATCTCAAATGGTTGGCATATATGGGCTTGAGATTATCCACAAACTTTTCCACAAGAGTAGCCTCATCCGGGCGTTCAATTAGTTGAGTACTAGTCTTCCTCCACCTACTTAGGAAGTCGGTGAATCCTTCTTTGTCATTTTGGGTAAGAACCTCTAGAGTACGCATGTTGACTTGGATCTCGGCATTATCCGCGTATTGTTTCGAGAACTCGATTGCGGCGTCTTCCCAAGTAGCGACCTTCTTGTGATCTAAAGTGTAGAACCATTGCTTCGGGATGGTGTCAAGAGATGAAGGAAAGATCCTTAAGAACATCTCGGGTTGATGCCTTTGATAGACATGTAATCCTTGAAGGCGCGGATGTGGTTCAAAGGGTTCTCATGTCCTTTAAACTTAAGGATATCCGTCATGCTAAAGTTAGTTGGCAATTTGGAATTGACGGCTTCATACTTGCGATTGTTTTCCCTATAAATGTCATCCCCCTTAAGGTACATCAATTGCTCCTCTAGGTATTGGAGTCTCTTCTCGGCCGCAGTTGTCCCTATGATAGGATTCTCATCCCCAGACTCGTCATCGGAGAAACGTAGTACTTCACCTTTAAGGGGAGGCAACCTTCCCTCTACATCAAAGATACGGCCTTCGATGAGTTCAAGGCGGTCATAGGTTTGGTTTTGGGTAACTTGCATTTGGGCTAGCGCGGCTAGGATTCGATCATTACTATCTTGAATTTGCTGGAGATTTGTTTCTTCACTTGATCCGGGCATCTTGGGAACTGGATAAGAGATCGGCGACGAATCAAAACACGATCGACCATTCTATCACACTTGCTAAAAGAGGAAAAGTTTTGACTCGTGAAGTGGGTGTGTGCCACTTGTGTTGAGTGAATTTTGAAGAAAGACAAGGTCTTTGAAAATGTGTGTCCTAGTCAACTGTAGTGTAGTTGTAGGAGTGGACTCGAAGTGAGGTTTGAAATGGGCTTGTGGCCCGAATTTTGACACGACAAACGGACAGAGTTTTGACCGGATTTTGTGCTAATTGAAGGCCTATTTCGAAATTTTGATTAAGAAAAGGGGTTTTGATTTTTGAAAAATCGTCATGGTTTTGTTTAGAAATGGTGATCACGTAAGGTTTACATATTTATACAAGCATTATAACGGGATGCTGAGTGCATTTAAAAGGGTTTTGGTTTAAAGGGTGGGTTGCCATACCGAACCATCAAACCCGAAGTCTGTGGAGAGGCTCGTGCCAAACAAGAGTAAGGCCGATTCCTAGTCCATTTCCTCAAGTAGTGAAGGCCCTTGATACAAACAAGAGTAAGCATCATGGTATGGATGACGTCAATCGCTATCCATCCTTAGGCCCAAATAAGAATTAGGACCGTTTAGACGGGACGATTGGTCGAATGGGTTGGGTTGGGCCTAGGAAGGCCGAATAAACGATCTAGGAAGACCGAGTTATGAAAACCGACAATTGTCTTGTACAAACTTATTCCCTAACCTTGTTCAAGTTTCACCCTTGCTACACGTAAGTGTATTATCCCCAGCGGAGTCGCCAAACTGTGGACAGCGGGCCGCCCACGGGGGCGCTTGGTGAAGGTCGAAAAAAACAAGCGTTTGCATTTTGTATGGAGTCGCCACCAATTTTTATGGGAAATTGGAACCGTTCGAATACTCGTGTCATGTCAAGACACGAAGTAGTGACATGAACATTAAGCAATCGTTACCCTTAGCATTCTATGTCTAGAATGACTCTCGTGGATGCCAATGAACACGGGTGCTCACGGAGATCTGGAGTAAGGGGTGAGGGTACGTATTAGGAAGCTTTTTTGATCGAACACCTAATCCCGCCCGCCTCGATAGCGGCCTCTACTAATGATTAGGGAAGTTGTCTATACTTGATATATCGTCGGCTATATGCATGCAATGCAACATCTAAGTTTTAATCCTAGCATGTGAAGATTTAACTAAGTCGGTGGACACGTAATTGGCATACAATTGGGTCGAAGTTGGATTTAATGTCGATTTACATGTGAAAACATACAAATGATAAAGGAAATACAATAATGAAAAATTACATTAATTACATCGGGATAGGCGATTTATGTCGAAAATACCTTTAAAATGGATAATTTAGAAAAAGAAAAAAAGAAAGAAAAACGAACAGGAATTAGCGTGATAATACGGATAATAGTCAGTTAATACGTAAACTAATTAAACTAAGTCAAGGCAGAAACGGAGTTGAGACGAACTCGGCCAGAACAGGCGCAGCAGAGCTGCGTCCTTTGGAATAGGCGCAGCAGACGCTGCGTCTGTTCCCTGGCTTAGTTCTGGCTGTGAAGCCGTAATTGCAAGCCGTTAATGTCGATTGGTGATTTAAAGGATTAATTGATGATATTTACTCGGATGAAAGTGATTAACAGGTTAATTACATGTGAATGATTGTCATAAAAGCGATAAACATGAATGATACGGATGTAAATGGATTAATTACATGATTAATGATAATAATTACAAACTAATTAAACAAGCTAATTAAGTTAAATATGATGAGTTAATGACGAATATGCAATGGATACGACAAAAGACAGATGAAAATATATCAACGATCGAATTCCAGAAACTCAATATTGATGAATTGAATCTCCACAACCCGGAATTGAATTTAATGACAAAAACCCACAAATATTGGATTATAAGGGATTTAAGTCGGATTTGTGACGATTAAGACATGCTAATGAATGATGAATCATATGATACAATATACATGTGAATTATCAGTGACGATTATATCAAAGAATTAACGGACGAACAAATAACAAATAAAAAAGAAGCGAATTACGAGAGGACGAGGAAGAAGAAAAGAAGCAGAATCTGCGGCGGCCTCACGAAGAGGCGCAGCGAACTGCGCTCCTTCAAGAGGCGCAGCGATTCTTTGCGTCTTTTCTCGACGTCTCTCATCGAAATCCGCAAAAGCAGAGTTTTAAAGCACGGTTTTAGAAATCGGTTTTAATGGTGTTTTCGACATAAATCTTACAATGGTGATACGATAAATAAAATACAATAAAAAAATAAGGATTATACACCCTCAGACTTACATGTTGACGAAACGAGATGAACTAAGATATCGACTAGTGAATGCTCGACGCGAATGCAAAGAGAGTGCCCTCGTAAGAGGAAAACGATTGATTAATTAAGTTGATTGAGTGTAGTTGGTCAAATTGGTCGGTCATGCAACGGAGAGGCTGGTACCCGGAAAGATCTGAGCTTACGTGGTCGAAAGTTCAAGCACGTAGGCGCCAATTAGTAAGAACAAAGTCTAGAATGCAAAGGGAGAAGAGAAGGGCGGACACTCGCGTGAGAAATATGAGAAACGAAGGCTCCTATTTATACTAATCACGTGACGGAATAGGGTTTCGGAGACTCTTTGGAAGTGAATCTCGGAAAGATATGAAAAAGATACGTAAGACATGAAAAGAAGGGCCTGGGAAAAGGCGCAGCAGCCACTGCGTCTCTTGGAAGAGGCGCAGCGCCTGCTGCGTCTGTTCCCAGGAGGTTTCCTCCTGCTGAAGAAAGATTTCCGCGTTTGAGTTATGGTAGGACGGAAATAATTCGATTATTTTATGAATATTACGGGATATTATTTGCCAAAAGATAAAATTTATGAAATATGGAATAGAAATATCCGGAACATTCCAGAATATTCCGACTCGGGATTTAACAGATTATCGAAAAAATGGAGACGGTTTTTGACCGGACTCAGAATGTACTCTAATTACTTTGCCAAAACGACCGTACGGGGCGTAGATGACAACTAAGAGGTCGACATTTAATGTTTGAGCAATCACTTGACGACAATCTTACGAACTGTCACAAATCGTTCCGCGTATCAAACATGCGGCCCAATCATCACCGGGTGGTTTGCGGGAGGTGCAGAAATAAGGTATCTACACATCTACCATTGCATCAATATGAGGCAGCGGGAATGGATCTTTAGGATATGCTTTGTTGAGATCAGTGAAGTCCACACATACTCTCCACTTCCCATTCTTCTTAGGCACCACCACTACATTAGACAACCATTCTGGGTATTTCACCTCTCTTATCTTTTTCTTTGCCAAAGAGTCTGTCTACTTCCTGGTTGATTACCTTATTTCTCTCTGCTGCAAACTTTCTCCTTCTCTGCTGGATGGGTTTACACTTTGGGTCCACGCTAAGCTTGTGTGTTATAATGGATGGATCTATGCCTATCATATCATCGTGTGACCATGCAAAGCAATCCATGTTATCTTGTAAGAACTTGACTAGCTGCTGTCGTAAGCTTCCTGTACATCCTGCTCCAATGAGCACGGTTCTCTCTGGGTGTAGCTTTTCCAGGTTAATCTGATCCGGCTCTTCTCTTCTGGGGGGCTCGATGTATTCGTCTGGATAGGTCGCTCAGTAATTGCTATGCGGGAGGGCTGGCGGTGCACTTGAGTGCCTTCTTGTAGCAACCTCTAGCTTCCTCCTGATCTCCTCTTATCGTTTCTACTCCCTATGGGGTGGGGAACTTTATGCACCGTGATATGTTGAAGGGACCGCTTTCATCCGTGCGACCATGGTCTTCCTAGGATGACGTTGTAGGTTGAGGGGCCATCTATAACCAGGTACCTGACTTGCTTGTTGACTCCTCCCACATAGGTGGGGATGATTATCTCACCTAGCGAGCTGGCTGTTTCTCCGCTGAAGCTTACTAGCGGGATAGTCTTCTTTTGTAAATCCTTCTCACTGAATCCCATGTTCTCTATGGTTTTCAGCATGATTAAGTTGACCGAGCTTCCTGTATCTACCAAGACCTTTCTTACTGTGCAATTGGCCATTGACAAGGTGATAATAAGTGCATCATGGTGTTCTCGTTCATCGTATGTATCTCCTTCATCAAAGCTTCTGTGGCAGTCGGTGTTGTGAGAAATTCTACAAGAGTTGGCTGGCCTGTCTCCTTTGGTCTCGGTGGCATGTCTCTTGGCTGCTGAATATGTCAGGCCGCTTAAGTCTGAGCCGCCTGTTATCACGTTTATAATTTTAGTGAATGTGGGTGGATCTGCCGGTTTGGCGGAACCTACCTTATCCTGCTGCTTGCCCCCACGTGGTAACAGGTGGCTCAGCTTTCCTTGTTCGTACAGGCGCTTGATCTCTCTTCTTAATGTGTAGCAATCCTCAGTTTTGTGTCCGATATCACGATGGAATTCACACTTCTTCTTGCTATCCTTTCTCCAAGCTTGCTCTCCTACTGGTGGGTTAGGCCACCTGACTCCATCTCCCATCTCTCTGAGCGCCTTCAAAATTCATCCGATACCTGTAGTGAATCCATACTCTGCCAGGCTGGGGAGCAGCTGGTTTTCCTCGATTCTGTTGACTCCCCTCCCATATGGTCTGTTCCTCTCGTCCTTCTTATTGGTGGTTTGCTTTCTTCCTGATTTCTCCACGGCTGAAGTACTAGAAATACTTGGCGCGCTCTGTAAGCTGGCTCTGGCTAGGATTTCTTCCTCCAGTCTGATCGCGGCAGCTGCCTTCTCCTACACTGCTTTGAAACTATGGCAAGGATGCATAGTCAGCTGCTTGTATAGGTTAGAGTTGTGGTGGAGGCCTCTCCTGAAGGCTTCTACTGCCGTTGAGATATCACACTCTCGTACTGCTACCTTCTCATTGTTAAATCTGGTATTGTATTCTCCAATGCTTTCTCCTGCCCCCTGGACGATTCTCGTACGTCTCTCGCGTGCTTCGGTGGCTTTACTGCATGCGAATCGGCTGTTGAGTAAATGCGTTTACCAATTCGAAAAAATGTAGATATCGACTTTTTTGCAGCTTACAAACCATCGAAGTCTTTGGTCTGTTAGGGTGGACCCGAATCCTTTGCACATGCGAGCTTCCTTAACTTGTCCTATGGTCATTACCGTCATCATTTTCTCGTTTATCTTGGTGATATGATCAAAGGGGTCTGTCTTGCGTCAAAGAGAGGCATATTTGGGTTTGTGAACCCCTTTGGCATGGTTTGTGATGGATATGGTGTCCACGAATGGTCGTTTGAGCTGCTTTCTCGAGTGGGGGTAGTAGCCCGGAACCCCGCTCAAAGATCTCCTTTAGTTCCAATCTGCGATTAGTTATATTGGCTGAATTTGGGGTCCGCTTTGTCATTGTCGCATAATTCCTCCCGATCCTGGCTCTTGAAGATTCGATAAGTTCCGGCTGCCGCGGGGGGTTGTGGCAACGATTGTCCCCTGCGCCGCCGTTCACTTCTTTGGTTTGACTCGGATCCCTGCTACAGGTGTCGATCGATTCTTTGCAGATCGGCGACGGGGAGGCCCCCTGTTTGTATCCCTACGCAGCCGGGCCGGGTTGCCCCTATCTCGGTGTGAGGTATCCTAACCCTCGTGGGGTTATCCTTCCATCTGACGGTGTCGTAGCTAAATCCAATCTTGTAATTCTTTCGGCTGGTATCTGTCTGCTGCCTGCTGCTCCTTGTGTCAGATCTACCAAAGGAAATCTTCCTTCACCTGTCCTGTTTGCGGGAGTAATGGACTGCTGCTTTAGGAGATCAATTTGTGCCCAGAGCTCTCTGTCTTTCCTTCTTACCTCAGCATCTGCTCTCCTGTGATCTTCTCTCATGTTTTCCATAGCTTTCTGAAGATTTTCCACGCCGGCGAGCAGAATCTGCGTGGGACTGGGCGACGGAGTGACGCCTGAGCTTGATGTTCCTTTGTCTGATCTGGTTTGGACTGAGACAACAGGGGTCCTGGGAGGTAGAGAGGCTTTTGTTGTCGGTATGACTCTTGGGGTGTGTCCGGGAGCCTGCGTGGCCACTGTCGATGTTGGACTTTGGGTAGACGATGGTGGTGGCGATGGCTGCCTACTCCCTGACATGGCTTCAGATGCTTGCTTTTCCATTGTATATCTAGAATATCAACGATTGACGACCACAATGCCCCACGGTGGGCGCCAAACTGTTTAGGTCTTTTTTACCTAAGTCGATTAATTAGGGTCAATGTAGTCTATATTCGTTGGTCGATTGTATGATGATTTGTATGTCAATAAGTAAACGGAAAATAAAGTACGTAATGTAAATTGACACGTAAGATTTTGGTGACGCGGAAAACCCAATGTGGGAACAACCGCGGGAGGGACGTTACCCTGCCAAGTGTTGCACTATATGAATTGGAGGATGATTACAATTGTGGTGCGTAGCTAATCCTGATGGCCCTAGGCGTCAGGCCTGCAAGATCCAGAATGAGCGTATATTATTTGCTGAGATATGATCTTGAATGAATATATGGATGAGTGAATGCCCTTCTTGATTTCCTTCCTTGGCTATTTATAGGGTAAGAACCCTAGATATGTCCTACCTCGAATATGGAAAGGGTATATTATTTCCATAAGGACTTCTTTCCAAACCCGGACACCCTTACCAATTCTCCCCGATCTCCCTAACTTCTCCCTAACTTCTCCCTAACACTCTTTTCCTTGACGCGGGCACCTTTTATGACGGGCTCTTGATCCTTCTCAAGCCCGTTCCCCCTCCTCCTGACCGCGGGCTCTCTTCCTCCCCACCTCTTCTTCATAATCTTTATTTTACCAAGTGGGCTTTCTTTATTATGCTATTTTTAGCCCAAACAGCACTAGCATTTTAATATGGAGGACGAATACAATAATGGTGACACGGCTATCTTGTTAGTACAATGTCTAAGGTTTGTATGTGTATGAATGAATGCTCTTTCTTCCTCCCTTTGCCTTATATATTGGACCCAAACCCTAGTAGGGTTTAGGTTGCTTGCATAATAAGTTAGCCGAACTACATTCTCGTTCGGCTTCTCGTGCTGCCGGGTGTTAGCTTGCTAACTGAGGCCCAACGCTGTTCATTCTGTCAGAAGTCCACCTGGCTGCCCCGTGCTTATGGGCTTCTCAAGGCTACCAACCTATCCGGCCCAATTCATCTCTTCTAACCCTTTTGCTGGATCAATTATCTCCGTGGCCCAATATACAGATTTTGTCCCAAACAGTTTGCCCCTAATTTCTTGCGAGGCACGCTTCGAACTGACGAACTGGAAATTATTAGTTGTATCTCGCGCATTCTTTTGCTTAACTTCCCATACACTCATCATTACCCCATGCCTCCTCATTTCTCACCCCCTCAATCATATTCCCTTATAACTCCAACCGTCCCACACCCACTTCTCCACAATTAATTCCCAAAACCTCAAAACCTTTCCTCTCTCTAAAACCCTTCTCCTTCCTTTTCCTTTCTTTGCCGGAACTTCACCATTCTAGCCGGAGCTCCACTTCCGCTTCATCAGGTACTACATCCATCTTTCCAATATTTTTCTTGCATTTCTATGGGTAAATCTCGCCACGTCCCTTCGTCTTCTACCTCAGCCACTCTGGTGCCTGACCCCTTTTTCCCGTCTCGTGGCCTCTTCACCCACCCCCATAATTGTGACTCCTCCTTGACGGCTGCCGACATACCCCAAATTAAGGAGCCGTTAGGGCTCGGCGATGAGGTGGATATCGTCATCCCCGGCTTTGGACAAAAGGCGGACGCAGAGGGGTGGATCTGTATTTACCTTTACCCTTTTAAGTATGGCCTTCGTTTCCCATTCCCTAAGTTGGTTAAGGACTTTCTCCGAACTAATGGCTTTGCTATGGTTCAAATTGCTGCACATGTATGGAGGGTTCTCCTCTATTCCCTTACTGCTAGCCAGAACACGGGTAGCACTATCAATCTTGGCGATCTTGCACACATGTTTGAGACCCGGTCGCTGGGAAGAGGCCAATTTTCTTTTTACGGCCACGGTGAGACCCCCTTTAGGCATGTGTCGAAGTCGAAGGATGAGAACTAGTTTGAAGAATTCTTCTACCTAAGGAAGGACTCCATTCAGCCGCCTGCTGATTATATCTTTGAGGACTGGGTCATGACTTCGAGTAAGCAGCTTTTTTACTGTTTTGTTGGTTTCATCGTGCTCACGGGCTTACTTTTTATTTGTGTGCTGGCCCTCGCAACCTGATCCGCCTGGGTGACCCTATGTCTGCTCGCAATAAGCTGTTTTGCATACCTGTTGCTGACAGGAAGTTTCCCGACCTGCTCTCTGGTTTTTCTCCTGCTTCCTCCTCTAATCCTCAGCAATCGTCGCGCAGCATGACTTCTGGTAAGTCCCTGCAACTTTGATGCCTGATGTTTTATTTTTCTCGCCCGATATTCCCTAACGCCTGGTTTCTTGCTTACAGCTATTGCCAGAATTGATCCCTTAGAGGCCATCATCCGGAGTGCAAGGAGGAAGCGGGCTGCTGTGAGGCCTAACACCCCTTCCGCCTCTAAGAGCAATGCTCCAGCTGATTCCTTTTAGTCGCCTCTTGCCCGCTCCAGTACTGTTCGTTCTGCCTCGGAGCCTTTGAAAGTCAGTCCCCTATCACATCATCCTCCTACTCTTCTGTCAAGCCCTGCTGCCGCTGGCGGAGGTATCACTGCCCATTTTCCTTTAGGCTTTGGGAACGTGGATATGGTCCCTTATTGGCCTGCTATGGACCAGCTTCTGTTTCCACCACTGGTGGAAACTTTCAAGCAGTTCTCCCCTGAGGAGAGGGCTGAAAATGACGTGCACAACGCCTTCATAGTAAGTTTTGCCCCTTTTCCTGCCCTTATTCGTTCCGAACCCTTTTCCGTTGAATCTACTAATCTTGCTTTCTGGTGATAGGCCTTCTAGTCAGCTCTGTATAATAGGAAGATGATCGATGTGGTTCAGATTTCCATCAAAGCCACCAATCCTAGGAATCAAGAGCTCACAGGGATTATTGCTGATTTGGAGCAGAAACGGTTTGACTTGAGCTAGCGTGTAGCGGAACTGAAGGCTGAGCTGTCTGGTACCAAGAAGCGGCTGAAGGAGGAGGCTGACCAGTTAACACGTACCCAGGAGGCGTGCAATTCTTTCACCGGGGCTCTCAAGCGTGCTGACGAGAGAATTAATGAGCTGATCACCCTTGTCACCAATATTTTGGCCTATGATACTTGGCGAGGTAAGATCAGCGGCATGCGTGCTACGTTGTATGAGCCCCCTAACCCTCCAGATAGTAGAGGAGGAGGAGAGGCAGCTGAAGAACCTCTACCCCGTGATGCCTGACTTGAGCGTGCCGATGCCGAAAGTTGGCGAGGTGAACTCTCCTGCCATGACGGAGAAGGCTGCTACAGAGGGAGCAGGTCCTCTACAGGAGGCTGCTGCTGACGCTGGTGTCCAGGAGGCCATTGGTGAAGGGATCGTGCAGCCTGATCCTATTCTTGAAAATGAGAGTCAGCCAGAACATGCAAGGGAGGAGGTTGTGGAAGTTGAGAGGGAAGTCATTGACTTAACTTCTGTTTAAAATTTTTTTAAGTATCTTATGATTTTGGGGGTCTGGCCCTGTGTGGCGCAGACTTTATAAGTATTTTCAAACACTTGGTTTTGTGGACCCTGCTATGGTGGCGGGTTCTATTTCGCACTTTTGGCCATGCTAGCCCAGGTGGCAGGTTTGGTCATATTTTAGAAATGACTGCTGCCTGGTTAGCAGGATGGCTTCTATCTTCATATGTCTTGTGTTGTGTGAATTGCCTTTTCTGCCTACTGACAGACTTAGGCATATATTAAGTAGTCATGTTAGCTCGGGGAGCTGGTCTAAACTTACAAATATTGTTGTGTCAACCCAATGGCTGATTGAGACTGGAGGTGGTCGTGTCAACCCGGGGGGGGCTGATTTATACATGTCGTGTCAACTCAGGGGACTGTTTTAGACTACAGGTGGCTGTGTCAATCCAAGGGATTGATTTAGACCTGTCGTGTCAACCCAGGGGGCTAATTTAGACTTGGGATGGTCGTGTCAACCCAGGAGGCTGTTTAGACCTGTCATGTCAACCCAGGGGCTGATTTAGAATTAGCTAGTTATCATGTCAACTTAGGGGGCTGATTTAGACTTGACGCCACATTTGACTACTTAACCTTGATCATGATGCAAAGTGTGTTCATCATGTTTAAAGCCAACAGGGCGTACCTTAGGCAAGTTTATCGTCATTTTAGGACCAGTGGAATGTTGCAGGATCATGGGTTCTCAGAAATCCCTGCGCTCCTTATGTTTTTGCATGCATGTTGGGGCCTTAACTACGTCAAGTACTCGGTGTCGATAGCTATCTTTGGGGGTGGTATCCGGGGTAGCTGTGTGAGCTTTAAGCTGTCGGACAAGCCCCCTTTCGTATGTTCCACAAGCCAGCTGGTGAAGGTGCTCCTACTGGAGAATTAGGTTAGGCATGTTGGAGTGCCATGTGCCTTGTCACCCTGTGTTCACAGTTGACAGTCCCGCTGACAACACTCTCAACGTACCATAGAAGTTAGAGTCCAATGTGGTATTTCAAAGAACCCAAAATAGAAAAGTCAGAAAATCTATTAAAACGATGTGAAGTACCTGACGCTATCTCATGGGGTTCCAGAGCAACCATGGACCCAGGAAGCTACAGACCACATAGCTCTAATAGTGGTTTCAAGTTTAAAGAAATGCAAATATAAAACAAGTACAATAGAAAATTGATAATATGCCTACAATTTTTTTTTTTTTAGGGTTTTTCGAATACAGACTCTGTACACTAAATTCTACTTAGCTTGTTATCAAAAGTGATACCTCTTGAGGTGAAGTATGTTCCATGGTTTGTGTATTAACTGACCATCCATGGTCATTAATCTGTACGCCCCATGTCCAACAACGCCTTCAACCTGGTATGGTCCTTCTCATTTATAGACGAATTTACTTGCTTTGCGGTTTTTGGTGTTTTGTAATACCTCACGGAGAACCAGGTCTCCTACCTCCAGGAGCCTGATTTTTACGTTCTTGTTGTAGCTTTTGGCAACTGACTTTTCGAAGGCAGCCAGATGTATCTTCGCGCTTGCTCGAAGCTCGTCTACCATGTCTAGACTCCTGATTATCTCTGCACTGTTCAGTTCCCCTATCATGCATCCAGACCTGTGAGTTGGAACTAGAACCTCTGATGGAATCACTGCCTCTGTTGCAAACACCAGGCTGAAGGGTGTTTGGTCTGTCGCCGTCTTTGGTGTGGTTCGGTCTGGCCACAGTACTAGTGGCAACTCATCTGCCCACTTTCCTCCTAACTCTTCCAACCTCCTCCTCAAATTTTCCATAATGATTTTATTGTGGATTCAGCTTGCCTGTTGGACTTTGGAGTCCTGGGTGTTGACTTTTTCAGTGAGATGTTCCACCTAGCACAGTATCCTTCTGTGTCGTTTGACACGAATTGTGATCCGTTGTCACATATAGTTTCTGATGGGATATCGAACCCGCAGAGGATGTTACGTTTGATTAAACAGATGACTTTCTTATCTTTTACCTTAGTGAATGCTTCTGCCTCTATCCATTTGGAAAAAAATAGTCTGTCATTGCTAGCATCCACAGTCTGTTTCCTGGGGCCCTGGGTAGTGGGCCAACAATGTCCATTCCCCGTGCCATGAATGACCATGGAGAGATGATTCGGTGTAAAGGTTCTGCTGGCTGATGGATCATTGGTGCTGACCTCTGCCAGGTGATGCATGCATTTTATATAGACTTTTTGTACCACATTTGCACGCATCTCTGTGCATTTTATGTAGTGTTTAGCTACAAATGTCCCCCGAATCGTCTACTTTGGTTTGTCTTGTATTATTTTGCAGGTATGTACCGTAGATGAGCATAATCAAGCCTAAAACATGTCCCTATGCATGCATTTAGAATATGAGTTGAGTCGGAGCTTGAATACTACTATTTTGAGATGTGCAAAGAAGTAAGATAGCTAGGCGAGCAAAGGAAGAACTTCAAAATACTAGTGCCTAATTTGAAGAGCCATATCTCGAGTTCTAAAACAGATTTTCAAGTGATTCTAATTGGAGATAAAGGCATGTCCTCTTAGCTTTCCAACTCCACCAGAAACGCTCTGTTTGCCCATATAACGAAGAAATGGCGGCCATTTGAAGTTCAGTGCGCGAAGCAGGAATTGTGCGCTGGAAAGTACTTGATCGAGTACTATCTTGTTCGATCGAGTCTTTTTTCTACTCGATCGAATTGTGCCTTTTTGATAAGTGTTCGATCGAGTACCAAAAGTTCTCGATCGAGAGGTTTTAGCTTGGAATTGTTCGATCGAGTGATATAAAGTTGCTCGATCGAGTGACTAGCTTATACACTCGGGATTTTTATTCCGTGTTAGGTTTATTTTATGTTAATAATCACTTCCCTATATAAAGGAAGTTGGGATTAGGTTAAAAACATCTTATCATACTGTTTTACTCTTAATCACTGTTTTCTCTCTTAATCTCTGTTGCTACCTTGTTCTTATTGCCGGATTCGCTCTTTTGTAATGTTTCTTTACTCTTAACTTCAATCTATTGTTTCTCTACTTTAATTCCTTGCTCTTTAATTCTTACTTTATTGTTATCATTATTAGTATATGCTTCTTCCTTATAATCTCTTTATTATGTCTTCCCTTAGCATATTCATGTTTATTGTTGTTGTTATTAATTTCAAAAGCATGAGTAGCTAAATCCTTTTATGTTAGGATTAGGGGAGCCATGGTATTAAAGTGACGATGTCGTGAATAGGCTAGATGATTTATTGTGAGAATCTGTGACCATAGCAATATAACTGTAATATGTTTAGTTGAGTGCACGCTTCTAAACCCCTTAATCTGGTTAAATTCGCTCCTAGATCGGAAGATTGGAATGAACAGACCTGCTATGAATAGTAGACTACCTTAATGAGGACAAAAGTTAAGTTAGTTGTAATCTAGTGTGGATAGCGGACCGGAAGGACCTTTCCCTTACCCTTCTCACAGTAGATCGTCTGGACTGTTTATGACTGAGTTAGTGAACTGCCATGGTGAACCGAAATCCTGACATATCTGTCCTTATCTGATCACATTCTTTGCTTTTTCTCGCCTTATTGCTCTTGTCTTTATTTCTCTTGCCTTAAACCCTTTAGTAGTTTAGAAAACAACTTTAAAACCCCCATTGTTACTAGATAAACGAGATTAGCAGATAAATACTTTAGCCTCCCTGTGGAGATCGACCCTACTTACCGCTGACTTCTGTTAGTAGTACTTAGGTATTTATTTTTGATGCCTGACGACAGTATCAAATTTTGGCGCCGTTGTCAGGGAGGCAACTATTTTATTTACTTGTGTATTTTTGTCTGTCTTAAGCCTCAAGGGATTTATTCCTTGAGGCAGTTCTCATCTTTTTCTCTAGTGTTGTTTTGATAGGCCCTACAGGTCCTACCTAGACAGTTCTAGGTAAAAGATCATCAAAGGGAAGGCTTGAGTACCTTTGATCTTCCACCTATGTTCCATCTTATGGCGCAACAGGTGGTTTACTGTGAGAGATGTGGTACTGCTGGGCACAATGCCGTTATTTGCTTGACAGGGAACGACGAAGTCTATGCGTTTAGGCAGCGTAGACAAGCTGGTCATTCCTTTACATATGTGCCGCCACATCCGTTTCAACGAGGCTATCAAAAGCCTCCATTCGTCTGGCCACCGCAACAACAAGCTCCTCCTTCTGACAAAGTGAAAGAAGAGATTGCTGAATTAAAGTCTTTGGTGAAGGCTCTTGCACTTCGAGGGTAAGAAATTGATACATTTAGAGAAGCTCGTATCAAGGAACTTGAGTCTCAAATAGCTCAATACAAAGACTTCTGCACTGTACAGCAACATGAGTTTGATCGAGCAGATTACACCCTTCGATCGAACACTTTACACGAGGAACCACTCGATCGAGCAAACCTTTTTGTTCGATCGAGTAAAATTCAGGAGGAGAGTTCTCGATCGAGTACTACCTTTGCTCGATCGAACATATTGGCCACGGAGAGCATTGCTATGTCATCTGGGTCCGTTTTGGATGACAATTTTGAAAAAGACAATGGTTATGGTGAATCCCCCATTTGGAAAGCTGAGTTGGACGCTCTAGAGGCTGCAATATATGGGACATAACCCACAAAGGAGGGGAATGAGAAGGTAGCTGAGTCCGGGAATATTTCTAGCACGGTAGAGGTAATACATTCTTTTATCAATGATTCTGACGTTAGGAGCAACCGACCTGAGGTAGTTAACGATAATTTTATTATTATTGGTATAAATAGTACACTACCTCATATGGCTTATGCTTTATATTTCAATACTCTACCCCCTCCCAGTTGGGTAAATAAGCTAATAATGCTTCACCATATTTGTCATCGAAAATTTGTTAGGCTGAGACGGTATCTTAGATTTATTTTAAATGCTCATGAGCTCTCTTATTTTCCACCTACGGTTAATTTGAGCTTTTATGTTCCGCCCGTAGCTGAAGGGCAGAATTATTTTCTGGATACTCTTGGGAGCTGTCATAGGAAATTCGTTAGGCTTAAACGGTTGTACATTTCAATTTCCTATGTTATTATTATATTATGGTGCTACTTACAGTTTTGTGTAGCGCATGCGCAGTTATTTGATCGGCTGTTGCGTGATTTGTGTTGTTTTGACTGGGCTCAATTAGAACGGCTATTGAAAAAAAGAGAAGGTCGAGCTGGGACCTGTCTGAAACTAGCGCTTACCGGGAGGCAACCCGGAGTTTATATTTCTTTTGAGTTGTTTTTTGAACTTTTCAGTTTTTGTTGTGTGTGTAATAAATGGTTTTTAAACCATAGGCTGTGAACTATTTAGGCTTGGTTTTTGGTCGACATTTGTCTGAAGGTACCTCTTGATCGAGCATTCTTTTTGCTCGATCGAGTGCTTAAGCCCTTCGATCGAGCACTATTCCTCTCGATCGAGCAACCACAGCTGATGACTATTCGAACGACTGTTTGCGACCACCCATGTTGCTGGCTGGTTTGGGGAGGTCCCTACTTCGCGTATTCTTTTGAGTTTTCCGCATCTCCACTCTCTTCTTTTTAGTTTGCATTTCCTTTCCCTATTTTTGAGTATAATAAGGGCATTGTACGGTTTGGTTTGGGGAGGTTATGCATCCATATCCGTGTCTGCATTTATGTTTTTATTGCATTTCTGTTATCACGTTTAATTTCTGTATGCATTGTCTTTTATTTCCAAAAAATCAATAATCCCATAAAAAATTAGAAAATTCTATAAAAATTCAAAAATTTCACGTTTACTTTTGCATATACGTTAAGTCGGAACGGTGGATTTTAATGATGAAATTGCACTATAATTTCTCCTTTTGCTTAAGCCTTGCAAAAACTATTATCTTTTTAGCTTTGTCTTCTGCGTATCTACGAGTTTATGTTAAAATTTAGCGGAACGAATAGATTTGACCTGAAATTTTGGCAACCTACTTATAAATTCTAAGTTTTAGTGCCGTATAAACTAGTGTCATTTATGACCAGTTTCATGTAGGATTGTGAGTAGTTACTCCTTGCATAACATGTTCACTAATTTGCACGTATATAAAATTCAATTACTTATTGCCTACATACATTCGGGTTAGTGATTGGTGTCACATGCAGGGAGGCTCTTACATTTCCCTTTTCTTTCATTTTTTACCCATTTAACTCCACATTAGCCAAATTTGCCTTTTGACCCTTAACTACATCCAAATTTAGCCTGCATTTTCAAGCTAGTTTAGTGTATGCTTTTTCGGTATATTATTTATTGAGCTGAGTTTGGTTTGTTTTTGATGATTTGTAGTTGGTAATTCATGAAAGAAAGAAGGAGGATGAGAAAAAATGAAGTTGAAAAGTTGAAAAAGAAAAAAACGTGAAGAAAAGAAAAAAAAAAAGAAAAATCAGAAAACCGTGAAAAAGGAGAATGAAAAGTTTGGTTGACGGTTTTGCTCCTATGCTTTATCACTATCTTATGAGGAGTATGTTTGGTTTGGTTAGTGAGTTTGTGTGCCAAAATAAAGGGCAGTTATGCCTGAAATTTTGATGGATTAGGAATCGGATACAGTTCATTTGGTTCTGTTAAGTTAGCTAGCTTGCCTATTAACCTCACAATCCCATAAATGTTTTGCCTTTTTCTTACCCATCGCCTCACTTTCCCATATCTTTTGTAAGCCCTCGGCTGTGACATACCTTGTTTGGTTGGAATGTGTGTACGGTAGCTAGAATTGTCTATCATATTAGTTGTATGCATGTTTATGTGGGTCGTAGTTTAGGTGAGCGACTATATTTCCATTTTCTCTTACATTCATATGCTTACCCTTTGCTTCATGAGAGAAGAGTGACCCGTGAGAGTCCATCATTAAAGGTTTTGCAAGGTCGACGGTTCAGCTTTATTATAAACATCTTATAACTCGTTTGCATTTGACATTTTTGCTATAAGTATTAGTGCTTGAATTAAATTGGGTTAAGCGGACAATTTGTAGCTAGCTCTGAGTTTTCGTTTCTGTTCCATTAGTTAGTTGCATTTAGTTGCTTGCGTACAAGCAAAGGTTTTTTTTGGGAAAGTTTGATGCGTGCATTTTATATAGACTTTTTGTACCGCATTTGCACGCATCTCTGTGGATTTTATGTAGCGTTTAGCTACAAATGTCCCCCGAATCGTCTACTTTGGTTTGTCTTGTATTATTTGCAGGTATGAACCGTAGATGAGCAAAGGAAGAACTTCAAAATACTAGTGCCTACTTTAAAAAGCCATATATCAGGTTCTAAAACTGATTTTCAAGTGATTCTAATTGTAGATGAAGTCTTGTCCTCTTAGCTTTCCAACGCCACCGGAAACACTCTGTTTGCCCAAGTAACGAAGAAATGGCGGTCGTTTGAAGTTTAGTGCGCGAAGCAGGAATTGTGCGCTGGAAAGTACTCGATCGAGTACTATCTTTTTCGATCGAGTCCTTTTTCTACTTGATCGAATTGTGCCTTTTTGATAAGTGTTCGATCGAGTACCTAAAGTCCTCGATCGAGAGGTTTTAGCTTGTATTTGTTCGATCGAGTGATATAAAGTTGCTCGATCGAGTGACTAGCTTATATACTTGGGATTTTTATTCCGTGTTAGGTTTATTTTATGTTAATAATCACTTACCTATATAAAGGAAGTCGGGATCAGGTTAAAAACATCTTATCATACTATTTTACTTTGAATCACTGTTTTCTGTCTTAATCTCTGTTGCTACCTTGTTCTTATTGCCGGATTCGCTCTTTTGTAATCTTTCTTTACTCTTAACTTCAATCTATTGTTTCTCTACTTTAATTCCTTTTTCTTTAATTCTTACTTTATTGTTATCATTATTAGTATATGCTTCTTCCTTATAATCTCTTTACTATGTCTTTGTAATACTCCGTATTTATGAGTCTTCGGGTACTCTATCGAGTAGGCCTTACTCTGTCGAGTAAGGGTAAGTTGCGTTTTAAAATAGTTTCTGACCTGTTGGGTACTCGATCGAGTAACTAGGATACTCGATCGAGTAAGGGGGGTACTCGATCGAGTACCTTGGGTACTCGATCGAGTAGCCGGTTTACGGGGAGTTTTTCTCGGGTTTTGTTAATTATGCGATTAAGATATATAACCTTCGTCGTCATTATTCCAAACACTTTTGCAAAACCTAATTTACTGTTAAAGAGAGAAAGCAAGTACGTTCTTCATCCTAATCGCATTGTTAGCAAATCCCGGAGTTTGGAAGGTCGGTTTTCATCGTTGGTTATACCGTTGAGATCCTTGCGTCGAGGGTAAGATCTATGTACCCTTTTTGTTGTCTTTCCTTTGTTTTGGTTAAACCCTAATATAGGAGTTTGGGGGTTTTTGAGTAGTATGTGATTTGGTAGCATTTGTATGTTGTATAATAGGAGGAGGTTTCGTAGAGGAAACTTTTTGATACAGCTGTAGAGACCGTCTGATAGTGTGCTTTCTAGGTAGGATTTCCTACTCAGTATTAGTCCCATAATGGGATGATTGTTGATGTGTTGAGATTGATTGTTTGCTATAGTAATTGTATTGTGACGGCTGTGATTGTGATTGTGATTGGTTGTCTATGTTTCTCGAGGCGTGTCCTCGGCTGAGTGGGGTCACTTGCGGGAGTGGCTTCACGCCCTAGTTTCGCCTTCTGTGGAACCCGCCACAGAAGGGATGTGCACATTAATGGACAGGGTTATCGCTCATTATGAGGAGCGGGGATTTGGTGGGTACGGTTGCGTCCCCCATCGCGGGGATCGTCCAAAGGGACGATCGGTGATTGAGATTGTTGGAATTGGTGTGGTTGTGTGTGTGATTAAGGCTGTCGCCTTTTATCTTATTGTTGATATATATTGAGTTGTGTGATTAGTACTGACCCCGGTTGTTGTTTTATAAACCTGCGGTGATCCATTCGGGGATGGTGAGCAGATATTGAGCAGGTATGAGATGAGTACTTTTGGTTTTGGTTTCGAGATTGTAACCTTTCACTAAGTATTTCTATTTAAACGTTGTTTCTTTATTGTTTATTTGATTATCATTGCCTCGTGTAACCGAGATGGTAATATCTTCATACCTGAGTTGTCCTGGTAAGGCACTTGGAGTATGGGGGTGTTACAGTCTTTCCTTAGCATATTCATGTTTATTGTTGTTGTTATTAATTTCAAAAGCATGAGTAGCTAAATCCTTTTGTGTTAAGATTAGGGGAGCCATGGTAGTAAAGTGACGATGTCGTGAATAGGCTAGATGATTAATTGTGAGAATCTGTGACCATAGCAATATAACTGTAATATGTTTAGTTGAGTGCACGCTTTTAAACCCCTTAATCTGGTTAAATTCGCTCCTAGATCGGAAGATTGGAATGAACAGACCTACTATGAACAGTAGACTACCCTAATGAGGACGGAAGTTAAGTTAGTTGTAATCTAGGGTGGATAGCTGACCGGAAGGACCTTTCCTTTGCCCTTCTCACAGTAGATCATCTGGATTGTTTATGACAGAGTTAGTGAACTGCCATGTCGTGGTGATGACGATAAGGAGAAAATATAGCTAAGGATTTAGTATTAGTGAGTTATGAGGACGTAACATTTGTTTTAAGAAGCGTAGGATGCGATAAAAGAGAGTTTCATGGTTGTGCATGTGGTAGTATAATTGGAAGTAGAGTGTTGGTGTAGCATAAAGGATGGATATTTGTTGTGATTGATTTTATTTAAGGGCATGGCCGTGCGTGTAGTAATTCGGTGTTTAGGAATGGAAGAATACTTTGATAGTGTTAACGGTTGGATGATGATGTTTATGAGTTCGAGAGTGTTGACAGTGGCATGATGATGTTTATGAGTGTAAGTAAACTTCGAGGACGAAGTTCCTTTTAAGGGTGGTAGAATGTAACATTCCGTTTGATGTCTATGAGTGTCTTGATATTGAATTGGCTAGTGGATGATATATTACGGAGCTAGCAGCGTTTGTGGACGGTAGTTGGTAGTGTATGGAGTTAGTGTCGAGAGAGATATAATGGAGTTGATACGATATTGTGAGCCATGTTGTGGAGGTAGGAATAGTTGGTGGAGTTGGTGTTATGAGTTCATGTTTGGTAGGTTGGAGTTTTTTTTTGAGTTCTTAGTCGTGTTGTTGTGTCTTGATCGAGTTAGTATGTTTGTTTGTTTTTGAGTATAGGTGAACTTCGGGGACGAAGTTCCTTTTAAGGAGGGAAGACTGTAATACTACGGTTTTCTATGTCTATGGGTACTCTATCGAGTGGGCCTTACTCTGTCGAGTAAGGGTGTTTTGATTTACGAAACAGTAGTCTGTCTGTAGGGTACTCGGTCGAGTAGCCTTGGTACTCGATCGAGTAAGTGGTACTCGATCGAGTAGGTCGGTTAATGGGCATTATTTTGACGGGTTTTGTTAATAACACGGATTAGTATATAATTCATATCGTCATCTTTGTTAAACACTTTTACAAACCTAATAATCTTAAAAAGGAGATTGAGGCTACGTTATTCGCATCATCCGTGTTATTGGCAAATCCCGGAGCTTGAGAGGTCGGATTTCATAATTCTTTGTGTCCTTGTGATCCTTGCGTCGAGGGTAAGATCTACATACCAATTTTATAGCGTTTAATGAACTTTGTTTAAACCCTAATTGGGTAATTTGGGGGTTTTGGGTATTTGATTGGCTTAGTAGTAATTGCATGATTGTATATGTGTTTATAGGAGGAGACTTCGTAGAAGAGCATTTCGATTAGCTGCTTGTGACGGTCTTGTGATTGCTTATTTTAGGTAGGGTTTTCCTACTCAGTATTGGCTACATAATGTGTGGTGATTGTTGTTGTGATTATTGGTTAATTATATTATTGGTTGATTTTGACGGTTGTTGGCTGTATATTGTTGATTGATTGTGTATCAGTCTGTGTTCTCGAGGTGCATCCTCGGCTGAGTGGAGTCACTTGCGGGAGTGGCTTCACGCCCATGATTCGCCTTCTGTGGAACCCGCCACAGAAGAGATGTGCACATTAATGGACGTGGGTTTATCGCTCGATGGAGATGAACGGGAATTTGGTGGGTACGGTTGCGGTCCCCCACTAGCGGTGTGGAGTATCTGTTGCGATGGGTACTCTGGCAGGGCTACACACTTTAGTGTGTATTCAGTTACGTGGAGATTGTTCATGGAGACCGGGGTTTGATGTGACGATTGTGCTTTTTGGTAATTGTTGTATTGCATCTTGTTTTGTGTAATAAGTACTGACCCCGTTTAAATGTTTTAAAAACTGTGGTGATCCATTCGGGGGTGGTGAGCAGTTATTGAGCAGGTATGAGCTGATGCGTATGGGATAGCTGGGAGGAGTCACCACGATGCAGTTTAGAAGTCTTCCGATGTGTCTGATAGTTTTATAGTCTTTTGATAGTAGACAGTTTTGGAGAACTTGTATCTCTTTATCAGTTTTAGTTTTTGGCATGTAATCACGTTAAATGTTATTTACTATTTAAGTATGTTTCTTTATTGTCTGATGATTATCATTGCCTTGGGTAACCGAGATGGTGACGTTCTTATACCTGAGTGGTCCTAGTAAGGCACTTGGAGTATGGGGGTGTCACACCCATTTCAATTAAACATAAAATGATCGAATTTTCTTTAATTTAATAGTCCAAGTTTCAAAATTTCTCAATGATCCTTCAAACAAAAATAAGCAAAATTCAAGCAAAAAGATAAGATCATACAAAGGCTCATCAAAACCAATTATGCAAAACAAATGCGAAAAAAAAATTAACCGGACAATAAATGAAATACACCACGAAAAGGGGCTAACAATTTATGACACGTAAGAGTCGTAACACCGTATAAATGAAAACAGCAACCACAATCAGAATCCTAGTCCAAACTGGAGTAAATTTTTACCAAGACAACCATTCCCTCTACACATCCATACACCATAGTACCAACATTTAAAAGAATAATTCACATCACACCAACCTCGCAGGATAATAAGTGCACAATAACAAAGAATCCATACTACATATAAAAGAAGGGTTTACATCTAAGCAGTTGATCTTGAAGGATGTGAACATTGCGAGTTTACGACTGAAGCAAGTAGATACTTCTAACCCATGCATGAATAAGGATTCAACGTCAAATTGAGAAAACCTCCATAATACTACTTTTTATTACTACGTAACTTTCAACATATACTCCCTGATAGACCAATCTAGTTTATCCTCTACTGCACTTTTCAACCAGGATATCTCTGAGCAAGTCAAGTGACTGTAAAATAATTTCATGCCAAAAAGTTGTGCCTGAGAACTACCTCTACACAAGTACACAACCATAAAATGTTGGCCTAAATACAGTCATACACTCATACATCTACTTTCCATCCTTAACACAAATGAAAAAAGCGCATTTGAATTGTTGCCAAGTCATTTCATCTAAATAATTCTACCATCACGGGGAGATCCACACATGCCTACATCAAAATCAACACAACATAGCATATTGTAAAACAAAATTAAGATTGGCGTTTTGGTACCAAGGCACACGATCGGTCTGACACCTGACGGTCCATGAACATTTAAGATTCATGCTGCTCCGGAGCTTGAGCTAGGAACATATACACTTCTTACAGGCAGAAAAATGTATGACAAATATTTTTTACTCATTTTTTATCATCCCAAATTCTTGTTTAGGACGGAGCTATCATACTCCGTATCATTTAATTCACATACATTAAATAAAGAAAGATAGGGATTTAAGATTGACGTTTGAAAATGTGAACACACAAGTATAGTGAAAATATGTGAAAATCACGACACGAGAACGGAGATCAAATACCCTACTCGAAAGAATGCAACCAACAAAACATAATAGTGAGGAAGAGCCAAACCTACAAATAGTAAACACCTTTGAGTTTCGACATAAGACAGACGCCAGACACCAGCTCCGAATTGATCCGCAACAAAACCCTAAAATTCCAACACCTCCGATTGATCCGCAACAAAACCCTGCAACACCATCAACTCCGATTGATCCGCAATAAAACCTTATAATCTGATTAGCAATCCAAAACAATCGAAATCCCCAATTTAATTGTGAACCATAGTCCATAACCCTAATTCGTCATATTTTAGTGATCTGGGAAATTAGGTTGATTCAAGTAATGAATTTTAGATGGAACCCAATTATTTGAAGCAATTTGTGTGAGATTTGTGAAGGTTTATTAGAGGAGAAGTGAATTTGGGAAGAATTAGGAGAGTAGCATTTTATGAGAGAAGCAAATGAGTGTCGAAGGAGGACGAAAAGAGTGTTGTTGGAGTGTGAGACAGTGAGAGTGATGGAGGGCAGGGGAATGATAGGTTAAGTTAGAAGGGAAGGATGAGATTGAGGGTGAGAGATCGACGGTGTATATTTGGTAGCTACTATTCATCGCTACAGTTACTCCACTTCTCTCTTTTTAAAGGGTAGGGATTTTATTTTCATTAAAGGGTAAGCATACAGTACAATTTTTTTATCTCTTTTATATGATTTGATAATAAAATTCATTTCACAAAGTTTGATCCTTTTCGGTAAATAACATTAAAATTAATTCAGTTTATAATATTTTTTTTAAAAATAAAATAAAATAATTAATTTAATACCAGTAAACAATTTGGAGTCAAAATCATTTTACTAGATTTATAATTTATATATTTCTAATTTAATTTCATGTTGAATTATATTTGTATTAGTTAATCGAACATATTTATGAATAACAAAGTTTTTAAAAATAGACCCGTACATTGCCAATGGCATATTTGGAACGATTTTTTTAAAATAATGCTCAAAAATAAAGTATTTGTCGTTTTGGGTTGTTTTGAAAATATTTGTCAAAATGGTGTCCACGTAGGCTCGGGAATTCTTAACCTGGAACACGGAATAGACACGTCATTGACTCATTGGCAATGGCGTATTTATAGTGTGTAAGAAAACAGTGGCCTAATTAAGAAAATAGGAGGCGGAAATACGCCATTGTAAGCGGCTGGTATCCTACAATAAACACGCCAATCCGTTTGGCGTGTCTCTAAAATGCTTTCATCATTGTTTCATTGGCATGCCTCTAATAAATCCCCTCAAAAAAACTCATCATCCTTCGTTGCCTTCTTTGATCACAAATCTCTCATCATCTTAATTAATTACCTTCTTGGATTCTCTGTGTTTATTTGCAAACCCCAACACATCCAAAAATGATGAAAGCATTCTAGAACTCTTATACAATATTAGAGTATATAAACACATCCAAAAATAAAACGCAGCCAAATATCTGTATTATTACTATTTGGGCTATAAACTTTCTACCCTTCCCCTTTGTAATTTACGTTGCTCATTTGCTTTAATTAAGTTAACTCTCTTGCCTAATTGCATCTTGGCTTTGATATATTGAGTTTACATAACCTATATGTGTATTATTGCATGTTTTTGTATCCCTTTAATTATGATATTCTTAAAAGATTGATGTACTATATTTATGGTTGTGCAGGAACTAGATTGAATGCTTAAGAGGATTAATCAAATACTTATTCAAGGTAATTAAGGTAAATTCACGCACGACCTTAGATATTTATATGATCGGAGTCTTTAGCCAAATCCGCTACAAAAATCTTATTATTTTCAGACATATTCGTATTACGTGATTGGGTTTTGGTCTACTTTACTTATGTATCTACGAGACACGTTTATTAAACAAAGTATATATTGATTGTTCGATGTATTGGGTGCTCCACCATCAACGACCAGTAAAGTCCATGAAAAAATTGGATGACGGTGTGACATAGTATATATTATGAAATTCATGAACAAGCTTAGAAATAAAATTGCGGATTTAGGGGGAAAATGGTCTTATCTTCAATATTTTAATGAAGAGACGAATTCGTAAATAAAAGAATCCATATTTGATGGGATTACTTTTAAAGATATACCATATGCGATATTCTATCTCAAAGAAAGTCAATGTGTTGCCAATTTGCCATGGATTTTAATCATCTTCGCCTCTTAAAAACATGTAGATGAGTAGATGACATTCAATAAAAAAAGAGAAATACTTTCAATATTATAGTGTCATTTAATAAGAGAGTGGAACAAATGTTAAGAGGAGAAATCGGGCAAGTAATAATGATAGGGTCACATTACTCACATAGTAAAATAATGCGTATGACTAAAAATACCCCCAAATAAGATTTACTAAAAAATCGGTCTAAATAGGTTAATGTTTTAATTATGATGCTAATTTGTTAAGGTGATATGTAACGAATAGAACTATCGAATGAAATCAATACCGGGTTAATAAATTTCATTGGTCACTTATTAGCTTATAAGCTAACAAATCTAAATAAAACAGGGACTACTCTTATTCAAATGCGACAACGTATGGAGGTTTAAATATGAGGGTCTCTTATCTGTCTTACCTTTTAATTTGTGTTGATCTAAAACGAGAATAAAATTCTACATTTAAAAGTGTATGGAATAGGACTATAGGAGATAAAAAAAATCTGTACCTTAACGGCTTAACCAACCAACAATGTATATATTTTCATTATAAAAACATGTATAAAGATTTGTTGTTATACACCAATTATTTGTCTAACTTTAAACAAGTGAGGATTTATCAATTTGTTACTAATATATATCGTTCACTTTTGTAGGATTCGATACTTTGAGAATTGGTTACTACACCCTATATATACGCAAGAGTGGTACTCTTTCCGTTTCAATCATTTATTTGTTTTGGATTAAAATAGCTTTCACAAGTAAGAAAAAAGACAAACAAATGAGTATGACAAAAGGGTTGATATAATTAATCCTTCATAAGTTGGGTCAATGGTGAATTGGTGATGGGTGACGATATTGAGTTCTTTATGTTTTTATTGGAGTAAGTTTGAGAATAAAGCGAATTTCAGATCAATTTTTTCATTATAGACATTCTGTACTTAGACATTTTTTCTTCTCTTGAGTAAATAACTAATGGCCATGTCAAATTCTATTTCGTATTATTTTTCTTTTCAGATTTTTTTAATCTACTGTATTTGTGAAGAATATAATAAATAGGGCAAGTAATAATGTAGTTTCTCATATGGAAGACTCGATTGTACCATGTGAATTGATTTTAATGTTTTTTATTCCCTTTGACTATTTTATTTGCCTTAACTTTTATAATATTAAGGATAATTCATGATTGTGAACACTGTGTAAAATGATTAAAAAGGTCCACAACAATTAAAAGAGAGTCAAATTTAAAATCCGTGCAATGCACGGGTATAAAATATAGTAGTGAATAGGAGGGAGTATACTCTATAGAAGCTCATTATATTTTTTTTTATTTTTAACACAAAAAAAAATTTAAAAGATACTTCCTCTGTTCCATATGATATATAGTTTACGTTTGCTTTATGCACGTATGTCAATACTTGTTTTATTTTGTTCATATCTTTAGTTATCATTAAAAATTATAAAAAATTGATATTTTTAATGCACTCGGTAAGACGATTTAAAAAAGATCTCACATGACTATCTTTTATGTTATACATTAAAAGTTGTATTGGAGATTCTTCTCACTTATGAATAGTGCCCAAAAAGCAAACGTAAACAATTCAATGGAACGGAGGAAGTAACTCAAAAATTTTAAAAGTTTGAAAAAAATGTACATAAACTGGCTTAGAATTATTATGGTTGTACAATTCTCTTGTACAACCGGTTATATAATCTTATTTAACATCCCGGCCAACCGGTGATATGTAACGTTATAATTTAAATGATGCCTAACGTTGTAATATAATTAAATTTGACAGTGGCCAGCAATTGTAGAAAGGAAAATGAATCATGCTCAAAGGCGATTCTTAAGTCATGTTGTGGAAAACTTAAATGCTCAGGTTTTATCAAGGGCACGTGCAAGAAGTAATCAACAAAATCACGACATTTTATGAGCAAAACTTGATGAAGGCTCTTTATTTTTCGCTGGAATGTTTGTATCAAGATGACATGTCAATTAATGGAATAAGTAAGTTCAAAATATAAATATGGCAACAAATTTAAAGCTTCCTATAGTAAAAATCAAATTAAAATAAAATATGATGTATTCTCTATCTTCTTTAAAAATATTTTAGTTGATTTTATAGTTAACTTATGAACAACTATATAGTAATCCAAATATAAATTTTATAGGAGCTTTTTTGAAATTAATTTTTCAAGTACTTTTTTTCCAAATTACACGGTGTAATTATTTCCGAAAGCATATACAGGATAAAGTGGGCTGAACTTATCAACTACGAGTAATTAGTGGAAAATGGAAATCATTCATTTGAATGAACATATAATTGTTTTAAAGGTGTTAATAGCAGTATGTCTCAATACATCTATATAACTAATTTTATCAATCTTGAATATATAATAATATACAGAGACTTAATTTTTGTTATAAAATATTATTATAAAGTATTTGATCAAAAATAAAATTGATGCTATTATATGCAATGATTACTCCTAACGTTCAAATAGAATATAATTACTAAAAATTAATCAAATAAGTTAAAATAATGATACATTTACAAAATATCAAATTTTATATCGGTTACAAACATATTTAAACCTGACTTATCTTCATAACAAAACAATGAATTATGTTTTTTAGTTATTTATATGTTTTACATAATTACATATAATTACTAATTGTGAGTTTTTTATAGCAAACCCGTGAATTTTCACGGGTTTAACCTAGTTTGTTGTAATTTTATTTCACATGTTTAGTTTGTTTTACCGTATGTATTTCTTGTTGTACGTTGGACCATATCAGTAGGTGTTGTTTGCCTCTTGTACTAATTATTTATGTGTTCTCTTATTAAAACTGTAATCCATTAATAAAAGATTATTGTTTTTCATTGGGTATATGTATATTTAATGTTTAAATTTCAAGTTAACTTCTAAAAACATTTCTTAATGGCTCATTCATCGTACAAGCATGTGGTTTTATGCTCTAAGTAGCGGTTTTACTGCAACTCTTACAAAAACCTAAGAATAATGACGTGGACCTTAAAATGGACGCTAAAGGGATAAATAGTTTGTTAGAAAAAAAAAACAAAGCCAAAAAAACTTCTTTATTACAATATATTCGCGTGGAAACATAAGCTCAATGCATAGGCGTATCCACGGGGTGCAGTGGATGCACTTGCAGCCCCTGTTTCTACAAAAATAACTAAAAAGAACAGCGTAGATGTTTTAGTAGTATTTAATTGGTGCAGTGGTTTGAGTCCTAACTTCTTTCCCCTGCCATTCAGGTTCAAATCCAACTACTAGCATTTTATTTTTTTGCTTTGTTGGCCCCATTTCATCAACCAAAAACGCAGCATTATTTCAAGAGCCCATTTCATATATTCATGGCATTATTACTCTGTATCATACTTAGGTTATACAGTATTAATTAGTACTTTTAGCTATTTGGATGTATTCATGTATGAACCTCAAAAATTTTTATTTTCATTTAAGCAACCTTTATTACGTACGATACGAGTATGTCTAACAGTCTAAGTGTTATTCTATAAATGTTTTGGTGCTATGGATGACCAAGATAAATATTTTATCATTTTATTATTTATAGTGGTGATAAAATAATATTTTCAATGATAAAAAACTTTCGTAGAAATCCGCACCCCCGTTACTAGAATCCTGGAGACGCCACTGGCTCAATGTCTTTAAGACATCCAGAGTCCGCAAATAACCCTCTATATTTTGTATACTACATGTTTTGATATTTTTTACCAATATGAATTAGGGTTAGAGCGGTATAATATGTTAATCGAGTGATATTGTATGAATGAATGACTATGTATGCGTTTGTATGATTGTGATACGAGTATTAAAGAACGTAAATAATGAGAGATTTGACACAAGAGATTTGGTGACGTGGAAAACCTAATGTGGGAAACGACCGCGGGAAGGAGATGACGATATCCTTCGAAGTATTCCACTAGCAAATTGTTAATGTTAGGTCACGAATACAACGAGGAAGACAACTAATATTGCTAGTGTGGTAGGCGTTAGGGTTGCGGTGTGATTGTGAATGAATTCCTTCATTGCCTTCCTTCGTCTTATATAGGATTAAACCCTAATAGGATTTAGCTTGCTTGTTCTCCAAGGCTGTCGTGCTTCTCCTAATGGGCTTTTATTCAGCTCCTCTTATCCTGCTACCCGTGGGCTACTATCTTCTTCCGCCAAATAGATTGATATTTACTCCTTGGCCTATGTGTACGGCCCAAATAGTTTGCCCATAATTTCTTGCTAGACACGCTTCAAAGTGACGAGCGGGAAATTAACTGATTGAAATTGCGGAGTCTTTTACTCGGCTTCCCACACACTCATCATTATCGCCCCACTTGCCCAATTAATTGCCCCCACTATCCTTCCCTCTCTCCTACTTATACTCCAACCGCCCAACTCCTTCCTTCTCTCTTCCATTATTCTTAAAACCCCCAAATTTCCAAAAACCCTCCATCTTCATCTTCTCCTTCGTCTTCTTGATTCGCCTTTTCTCACCGGATCTTTGACCTTCAATTCTCAGGTAATCCACTTTCTTTGATCAATTTAGTTAAATTTCAACGCACATTATGGGAAAAACCCGTCAATCCTCTTCCTCTTCTTCCCCGATTAATAACCTTGAACTCGATGAACTCTTTCCGTCCTAAAATATCCTCGAACACCCACACACTTGCGACTCCACGCGTACTGCTGATGATATTATGATGATCTAGGAGTATTTTGGCCTTGGTGACGGCGTTGAGGTTCACATCCCCACCACTGGCCAAAAAGCATTCATGAAGGGTTGGGTATGCATGTACTTATACCCGTTCAAATATGGCCTGCGATTCCCTTTTCCATAAATGGTTCAGGAATTCCTATTCTTGAATCGATTCCCACTGGCTCAGATATCCCCCCATGTTTGGCGGATTCCTTTTTCTTCTCTGGCTCTGAATGAGTATATGGACGCTGACATTGGTCTTGAGGACCTAGCCTATAGGTTTGAGGCCCGTTCCCTTAGCAAGGGTCAGTATACTTTCAGATCCCGGGATGGCTCTGAAAACTTCCTAAAGCTGAGTCGAAATCGAAGGACGAGGGATGGTATGAGGAGTTCTTCTATGTTAAGGTGGACTCTATCAGCTTCCCCACAGATTATATTTTTGAAACTTGGATCCTAACGAAGAGTAAGCTGCTTTCCTGTTGTCTTTGACCTTCTCGCATTGCTCACCCTCTTAGCTTTTATTTTTGTGCAAAGCCTCGTAACCCGGTGAAATCTGACAACAAAGACGCTTCAGCTGCCAAACTCTACTCCATCCCCGCTGAAAGAAGGAAGTTTCCTGACCTGCTCCCCAATTTTACCCTTGCTACCTCTTTAAGTCACCAACAATCCAACATGTCATCTAGTAAGGTTTCATCTTCTACTTTCCCTTTACGCTGCTGTCAGTTACCCTATGATGGCCCTTGTATGTTGGATATTCTAATGGACTCCTTCACCCAGAATCTGATTTGCAGGCAGTGCTAAGCGCGACGTCTTTGAGGCTTTGGTTGATAGCCTAAAGAAGAGGGCTGATAACAGCTCTTCTGCCCCTACAGCTAAGAAAAGGGCAACTGAACCTACTCCCCAGACTGCTCCCGTTACTTCTACTCTTCGTGCTACTCCTCGTTATGCTCCAAGGCTTGTGGAGGCCACCCCTATATCACGCTTTCCTCCATCTCCGCCATCCAGCCCTACTGCTGATGAGGGAAGTTTCACCATCCGCATCCCTAATGGGTTTGACAATCCTGAGCAGGCCCCTTTCTGGTCTACCATGGATCAACTGTTGTTCCCCATATCCCTTCAAGAATATAATGAAATGGACCCTGAGCATGTGGCTAAGGTTGAAGGTGGTGAATGCTTTCATGGTATGTTCTCTGCTTGACATCTTCACATTTTCATTTATTTCTGCTACCTGCTATAAATAATCCACGTTCTTTTTCTAACCCCGCGTCTGCCAGTCTGTCCAGGGCTAAAGCCAAGATCAGGGACCTGTCTGAGCTGGCCACCAACATCGCCATCTATGCTACCTGGCAGGGTAAAGTCAATGGAATGCGGGGCAGCTTTTGAGAGGTCACTTACCTCTAAGGATCTGGAGGAAGAGGAAAGGCAACTTAACATAACCTTTCCTACTTCCTCTGATCTCAGCATTCTGATGCCTGAGGCTGGTGAAGTTAACTCCCGTTTGGTGACGACTGCTGCTGAGGATGCTGTCATGGAGGAGGTTGTTGCTGAGGAAATTATTATTGAGGAAGCTGTTGCAGCTACTGAATCAGGTCCTGTTCCTACAGAAGAGCGTCAGCCAGAGCATGTGGGGGGATGAAGCAGATTTTGTTGTGAGGATAGTCATGGACTAGGCCTCTTTTAATTGCTTTGCTTTTAAAGTACTTGGTTTTGGAGACTTGGCTCTGTGTGGCGCAAGTCTTTTTAAAATTTTCAAACATTTTGTCTGTTGTCTCTGCCCGTGGGGCAGATTAAATTTTCAAACGTTGTTTTTGTATTCTGCTTAAGGGAGCAGAATATATTTTGATTAAGTAACCTTGTTTATGACGCAAGGTGTTTTAATCACGTTAAAGCCATCAGGGGCGTACCTTAGATAATTTTACTGTCGTTCTAGGACTGTTGGAGTGTTGCAGGATGCTAGTTACCAAGCAATCCCTGTACTCCCTTTGTATGCATGCATGCTTGAGGGACCCAACTACATCGAGTACTCAACGTTCAGTAGCTACTTTGGGGGTGCTATCAGGGAAGCTGCTGAGCTTTGAGCTAACTTCTCAGCTCCCTTTCATGTCTTCCCGCCTCTTAAGGGTGTCCTGTAGGAGTTCGATTGGGCATGTTGGCTGCCGTGTGCCTCATTACCCCGCGTTTTGTGAAAATAAAAGTCGTCGAGTTCCGAACTCGTGACCATGAATTATAGGCGATCAAAGTTTTTTGTGGAAAAGGAGGGGTACCCCTTAGAAAACCAAAAATAACATAGGGGTATCATGTAGAATATCCCTAAAATTTTTGAGTTTTAGTTTAAAGATTATGAGTTTTATCATAGAGTTTTTGAGTTTGTTTACTTAAACATTAATGTAAAAAAAAATACAACATTTCCCAAAAACTATATATAAATTCAGTTAAATTTGAATTTTGACAACCAAAAAACTAAAATATAACTTATAAACTTTAAAAGCTTAGAAAAATACATGTAAGCCCAGTTATTAAAAGGAGTCTGATTTATTACATCAGATGCATGTTCTTTTTTTCTCTTTCCAAAAATGACCCAGCACGAAAAATCGATCGAAGCATGTCCGAAAATAACCCGCTTTTTTATTTTCAATCTGAACCTGAAAACAACCTGACCCAATGATAACCAACACAATGAGGGTCAAGACTAGCTCGACTTATGACCCGATCCGAAAATAGGTAAATTTATTAAAATTTTATATTTAATGCTAATAAAAGTAATAATACTCCTATAAAAACAATCTCAATTTTAAAAGTTTTTGGAATAAAATATGGTTATAGGGATTATATATTTTAAAGCATAGTATATTAGCTAATGATTACTTACTCGAGTGATTACCTTCTAAATATAGTCATTATTTATTGCGTACGTGTAACAATTAATCAGTTTAAGACTTCGTTTAGCGTTTGATATTGAAATTTTTAACATAAATTGCTTATTCTCACTAATGTCATATACTCCCTCCTATTCATTTTAACTCTCCCCTTTCAAAAGGACGCGCAAATTAAGGGGGGAATTATTTTATTGTAAAGTATTGTGGTGGTGTAAGGTAATTGGAGAGAGGGAAGGTATTACTGTGGGGTAAGATGATTAAAATTAGTATTGTTGTGGGCTAAGGTGATTAAAATAAGATAAAGTATGAGTGTTGTGGGGTAAGGTGATTAAAATAAGTATAAAACTTTACTAAATAAGTAATGGGGGAGAATTATATGAATATATGAAAAAGGAAAGGAGAAGAGTTAAAATGAATAAGAGGGAGTATTAAACTAGAATTTAGGTGCGGATTTAGGGGGTGCCCTGGGTAGGCAAGTCCCTATCTTATCAACTTTGAAATTCATTAGAAGTAACACACAATGTAATTAATTAGCATGAATAGTCTTTCAAAATAAAGACAACATACAAAGTTATGTAGGACATTTAAGACCTACAAATATCTAAAAAGCACTCCTCATTTTAACATAAACACAAATACACCCTATAAAAAAAGGCGTGCAACTATGTTAGATATATGTCTTACAAGTTACAACTACTTTCGCACTAACTAGTCCGAAGCCAACCATAAAATCGTGATCTACTAAAAATATAATAATTCAAGTTTTCAAACATTTTTTAAGAGTTTTGTTGTTTCAATAATTGCCAACATTATTTCTGTATTATTGTTTCACTACTACAATTTCCTTGCCTTCCCGACGCTTTATGGTCGACGCTTTTATAAGCGTAGACCCATTTTTTCACCCAATATCTACTTTAATAGTATACTCCGTAATAATCAATTTTAATTAAAAAAATGCGGCTACTTTTGGTATCAAACCGCTAATTGCTATAGAAAAACTCTAGAAATTTCATTTCGCGCTTTCCCCAAAACATCAAAGCGCTCGATCTATCTCCTCCATTGAAATTCCAAACCCTAATTCATTTCATATTCAATTGTCGCTCGATTATTATTCAACTGCTCTACAAATTTCATTTCGCCCTTATTTATTCAGAATCCAATTCAATTACTATTAAGTTTTCGTTCATCTCTCAATTGTTCATCACAGTTGAATCGCGCCTTTCATTAATCATCATCGTCATCAGCTAAATAGGTACGTATAATCGATCTCTCAATTGCCGTTTGATTTATTGATTTCATTGTTGTTTGATATTAGTTCATAGGAGTACATAATTGCTAGTCGGAATCTCGGATGATATAATCAGCTACTCAGCATATAGCATACGTTTTTCGGGGAAAATAGATGGGTTTCCGCATTCAGTAAAATCGTCGTTAGGAGGACAGTTAATGGAATGGATGTTCAAATTGACAAAAAAATATAACCTCAGATAGATAGCAGTTTTTTTTTTTTTTTTTTTTTTTTTATTCCTTGAACTTTATTTCTGGAGCCACACCGAAATGATTGAGCAATGCATTGTAGTAATCATTAGCCGGATATTCCAAAAGGCAGATACTTGTTTCACATTAATAGCGCCTTGGTTTGGATTCTTCAATTGTCACACGAATATTCCTCCTATTGAAATCCTACATCAATGAACAAGGTTATATAATTGGTGTAACCGAAATTTAGTACCTAGAAAGTTACAAGGAATATTCAATGAGGCATAAAAATATCAGTGATTTCCTTTACAAAACCCCTCTTCCAGTTGTACTTTATTCACTAGAAAGTTAATATGCCGACTGTCGAGCAAATAGTTGCACCCTTGCAAGTTGCAAGATTATCAAAAACAACTTCATATTGATTTGAATTCGAGGCCCAAACTATAAGCATACTCACAGTCAATCAGTCATAGCTGCAGTAACAGTATGTGAAGGCCGACTTTATTGTGGGTTCAAATGCAAAAGCTTAAACTAGGATGTGTCTGGTCTAGGGATGAGATCATAGATAAAGGAAGTGGGTTAGGAAAGTAGGATGGATCTTCAGATGGGTCTTGAAATTCAAGACTTCCCACAAGTCTAAAGGATAGTGAATTTGAGGGAAAATTGTGTCTCCCGATTGTTTTACAGTGTTTTGACGAGTAAAAGTGGCAAAAACTGACAAACATAGAGGTCTGAGTAAAGTAGAGTAGACCTTGCATTATTTGCATACCTTTTTCGGAGAAAGCAGTAAGAATACTAAGGTGGATGGCCACGAGGCTTAAGCATTCATTACTCCCTTTGTGAAATATTCCAATATAGACATGCCTGAGCAGCTTCCATGTTTATCCCATACGTTCTTCCAAAATTTGTCATTTGAATTGATGTAACTCGGCCAGCATAACTCCATACCTTTATATTTTTGCTTGTCTTCGATAACCGAATCATTTTCGATCATCTCAAAACATGCTGGCCTGAGATGGTTTTTGATTATTGATCAAAGGATTTGGCATGTCACTTTGCTTAACTGATAATGTTTATTATGATGTATCGCTAGCTGCGTTGTTCTTTTCTCTGAATTCTAGTGTGCTGACTTTACTAGTATCCCAACATTGATTGTTTTAACTTGCATTTACATCTGAGATGTTATTCAATAACAATGGTATGCCTAAAGTGATCGTTCAAATGACGATAAATTTTTGACATTTATTTATACTTGTTTAGACATTTGAAACACCTGATATGTGCCCTGCAGCCATGAATTGGGTGGATAGTGGTGATGATTAAACACCTGATATGTACTGTAGCTTTTTTTTACATGGTTCATACTTTGCTTGTAATGATGCGAAATATAATGCGTTCTATTATAGGTGAACCTATTCGCATCACCTACTTCTCATAACTTAATTAATACTGCAATAAGATAATTCTAATTGTGTTTACAACTCAGTAATTAAGGTTTATGCGAGATAATTGATCGTTTCCTACTAGATGATCTTCCCCTGTAGAAAGACAATACTGCTCATTTCCCTTCTCTATATTCTGGGTGTTTCCATGTTTCCTACTAGATTACCAAGCTTTTTCATCGTTCAGTTCAGCTTTTATTTTATTTCATGCATCCATGAGCTCTACCTTGGCCCAAATATATATTGGCCTATCACAAAACAAAGACAATGCTGACTTACTTCTAACGAATTCTATTAATGGCCCTGCCATGAATAAATATGTTTCTCAACTAACAAAGGGCTGCATTTGTTTATTGAAATTTCACAAATTTATCTCGGTATCCATCAGCAAAAACAGGAAATGTCTTTTTCGCTAAGAAGTATCTGGTGTACAAATATGGCATGTCAAGTCTTTAAAACAATAATAATGCTTTAGTGGCCTTTTGTATATTGCTGCTATTGATTTTGGAGTGCTTTCACAATTGATGATTGTTGGAGCTTGTGTCCTCCACAGTTAGTGTGATAACATATATAAATCTCCTATAGGTTCACAAGAGTATACTTAGTATTTTATCAGTTGATTAACGTTTACTTAATAATGGTTGGCTTGCTAGAAGTTTGACGTTATTATCATACTGATGGCGGTGATCAATTGGTCCCTAAAAGTCACACCTAAAGGATGTGTTTGAGAGATGTGATTGTATGAAAATATAATCACATTGATGCCTTATATGACTAAAAGGTTAGTCCATGTTTTTGACTAAACAGTTAGTCAATGTGATGATGAGATGATTATTTAATACAATTAAATAATATCAGCTGAGACGAATTAATTGTAAATTCGTAAATTGAATATAAACAGTTATATTTAATTAATGTATATAATGCTAGCTTAAACGAATTAAGATGTTAATTCGTAATTAAACGTAACCAGTTATATTTAGTTAGCAAATTATAAATATGTTTATAGTTAGTGTATATATTATGCGAAATTGTCATAATAAAATGTTAACAGAGCGGTATTAATAAATCGACTACAAACTGTTGTGTGTGGACTTATTAATACATGTCGATATAATTGACAATTAATATAATACACATTATATACAATTTGAGAACAACCAAAAATAAGAAGATTTTTCTCCTTATTTTTGGTGGTTGGTGAAACCGAAAATAAGAGGAAAAAGAGGAAGAAAATATCTTCCCCTAATTCCTCCTATTTGGACGGTTTAAGAGGAGGAAAAGAGAGATTTTTTTCTCTCTTCCTTTTTGACCTAATTCTCTCATCACAAAACTAAAACCCTAAAAATTATTAACAATTTTAGGGATCTCTTTCTAGCAAAAACAAGGTCATTTCTCAAAGCATTTTGGGTGCAACGATTAGGAGAATATCGATCTCGATATTGTTCTTAGGCCAAATTGCTAGGACCAAAGGTTGATTCTAATCTCTATACTTTTGTTTTTGCAAATTCGTTTATGACTAGTTATTTCATAATTATAATTTCGTTATAATCCGAAATTTTTCTTGATGAAATATACCGATATTTCTCACAAGTGGTATCAGAGCATAGGCCACGAAATTATTTTATATGATTTTCATAAATGGATTTAAACAAAAAAAAAATATTTTTGAAGAAAAAAAATTTTCGGCCGAGGGAAATGTTTTTTGCCGAGAGCAATTATTTTTGCCAAGATATTTTTTTTTTTTTGGTTTTTGATGTTTTGTTTCCATTTAGATTTATTCATATTGTTGTTTTAATTAGTTAAGATGATAATATGATAAATTTGTAGATGTTTTGATTTAATAAGAATTAAATTAAAATGTAAATGGAAATTGTTTTAATTGTTGATGATTTGTTTTTGCTATATAGTCTTGGCATACAAGTTAATTTAATAATGTTCAAATCAATTGTGATGAATCAAATATTCGGATATAATCGATTTAATCATAAATTAGATATTCATTTTAAGAGGTTAAATTGAATCATCTAGTTTGAATCTATGTTTAAATTAAAAGATGATAATTATACCAATCTTGTTATATTAGCAACATTAAACATTTTGTTCACATTGATAAGTTTTTTTTTTCGAAAAAAAAACTGTTTCTTTAGGGTAATTGCCGAGAGCATTAAAGAAAAAAAAACTGTTTTTGTTTTTTTTTTTAAAATGCCGAGAGCACAAGAGAAAGAAAAAAAAACTGTTTTTTCTTTGGCAGAATGCCGTGTGCAGTAAAATAAAAAAAAAATCGGTTTTTTGTTTATTTTGGCCAATTATTATTTTCTATAATGTATAATAATTATTGTGAAAAGGTTCACAAAATTTGAGATACCCAAATTATTTTAAAGAGGTTTAAAATAATGTTAGGTTAATTCATATTATAGGTTAATGTGAATTAAGATTGGAATTATTGTGAGTAATTGAGGAATTGTCACATAATTTGATCATTTAAATAGGTGGTTTGGATAAATTATTCTACATAATTAAGGAATTATGTCTTGAATGATTAATTTATAGTTGATGCATTTTTATTTAGTTGTATGAATTGTTGAATGGTTTAATTTACGTATTTTTGCAATCGGTTGTAATTTGTATTACCTAGTGTGGCCTTAGTTAATTATGTTTTCGTAATGATGGAAACATAATTTTAATGTAATTTTGAGATCTCGAATCTCCTTTAATTTTCTTTAGTATTATGTTTTTGAAATTAGAATATAAATAGGTTTATTTTGTAATTTTAATTGTAATTTTGAGAGGACTAAAGATGGAGATTGGATTGCTCACTCCCGCTACATGGACCAAGATGGAACATCAAGACAAGCTTCTCGGGTCCTAGGAAGGATTCCAAAGCTGTATTTATGTTCATTTTGGTAGATAGGCCACACTAGGACTTTGTTTTTGTTTTACGTTTTTCCATTCTTGTTGCTTTTCTTCACATGATAGTTAGTGCATCATATTCCGCCTAAACCAAACCACCTACTACTTAAATGCATGAAAATTGACTCATATAGTTTGGATGTTAGTTTTCATAGACATACAGATGTCACACACAATATTAAGCCATTATCTTAGTTTATTCATTCTCGCATGCTAGATATCAGTTCACTTAATATGAATTAAAATAAAGTTGATGGGATCTTCCTCTAAAACCAAAATTGAGACTAGTCTTTATAAGGGCAAACAACTATGAATCCCTTCTTCGTCGGTAGGCATATAGGACCTTACTCTCCATATGACCCCTTCTACGTTGGGTAAGTAGTATGTGTTGACTTATTTTACCTCAACATTATAGTCCGAAGAGTTTCTCGTGATTATGATGGACTAAAGATAGAATTTACAGAAATTTATCAACCAAGAATTCTAACAGTAGAATTAGCCATGAGGTTGGCTTATCAATTTACAGATAATTGAGTCTTGGGATCATTTATATAATTCTTGAGGGAGGTCAATTGTATAAATGCTTGAGTCTTCGCTTATAACAGTTTTTGCATTAAACTTAAATCATAACGATGAGTATGCTTATTATAGTTTTCTTCTTCTTTTCGCAGTGTAGAATTCGTTTTATATTGATAATACTGCTTACAACAAATGGCTGGAAATAATGATATCCCTATGCCAAGTGCCACACTTGGACGCGAGTCCTGGCTAAAAGCTTTCATGGACCACATGAATCAGTTCACACGACTGAAGAATGACGGGTCCAACTTTGCGGACTGGGAGGCATCATTACGGAATGCGCCATTGTTGACGATAGCTCAAGTACTTAACTGAGCCAATACCGCCAAACCCAAGCCCCAATGCAAGAGCTAACGTGTCAATTGCTTATAGTGACTTCGTTATGGAAGTGGGTGCGATAAAGAACGTACTCATTTTTGCAATGGAAACCAATTTGCAAAGACGCTTCATTGCCCAAGGTGCAAACAAGATTTTCACCACGCTCACTAATGAGTTCTCAAAAGCACCGAGAATCGTTACTTATGAGCATACCTGTCGCTTCTTTGATGCGAAACTCCAGAAGGGCCAACCGGTTAGCCCACACATTCTTAACATGATTGAGAATGTCGAGAAACTGGAGGCACTTGATTGCAAAATCAGTGAGAGCATAGTCATTGACGGTATGCTTCATTCACTTCATGATGGTTTTGCCCTCTTCAGGGCAAATTACTACATGAATGACATGAAGAAAAGTCCTCATGAACTACACTCACTTCTCGTACAGACCGAGAAGGATATGAAATTGAGTGGGAGCATGAAGCAAGATGTTCTCATGATTTCCAACAAGAATAAGGGTAAGGGCAAAGCTCACGGCGACCTAACTGTAGGAAAGCCGAAGTTTAAAAAGTCAGGAAATGGTAAGAGTGGGCCTGGTGAGACTAGTGGCTAACAAGGCAAGCCAAAGAGCAAGGACGGTAACGTTGAATGCCACCATTGTCACAAGACTGGACATTGGAAGAGGAACTGTCCCGTGTACCGTGAGGACATAAAAGCAGGCCGCGTCACTCCTGTTGGTATGTCATCTTATATTCATATGATTGAGATTAACCATGCAAGTTTCGGAACTTAGGTACTTGATACTGGTTGTGGTTCTCATCTGTGTAATCATTTGCAGGGCCTAAAAAACATCAAACCCCTCGCAAAGGGTGATGTGGACCTGCGAGTCGGGAATGGAGCACGAGTTGCTGCAGTATCAGTGGGAACATACGTAATCCAGCTCCCTAGTGGTTTTGAGTTATATTTATATAACTGTTACTATGTACCCAGTTTATCTAAGAATATTATTTTTGTTTCCGTACTTGATAAATACGGTTTTTCATTTTCAATAAAGGACAATAGCTGTATTTTCTCTTTTAATGAAATGGTTTATGGCAAAGCAGTTTCCATGAATGGAATTTATATCTTAGATCAAACCACAGATATATTACATGTGAATAATAAGAAATTAAAGGTTGGTGACAAATATCAAACTTATCTATGGCATTGTCGAATGGGACACATAAATGAAAAACGTGTAAAGAAACTCATTGAAAGTGGAACTATTTCCCCATTTGATTTCTCTTCTTTTGGCACGTGTGAATCATGTCTTATCGGCAAAATGACTCGAATTTCCTTCAAAGGTGTTGGAATGCGCGCTAGTGACCTATTAGGACTCATACATACTGATGTATGTGGACCTATGTCAATTACCGCAAGAGACGGCTATAGATATTTTATCACTTTCACGGATGATTTGAGTAGATACGGATATGTCTACTTAATGAAGCATAAAAGTGAGTCTTTTGAAAAATTCAAGGAATACCAGAATAAGGTTGAGAACCAACTGGGAAGAAAGGTTAAAGCACCCCGTTCAGATCGGGGTGGCGAATATCTTTCAAATGAGTTTGATCAACACCTTAAAGACTGTGGAATAGTTTTGCAGTTAACTCCACCTGGAACACCTCAATTAAATGGTGTGTCCGAACGGAGAAATCGAACACTACTTGATATGGTTCGGTCCATGATGAGTCACACGGTAGTACCTGATTCATTATGGGGTTTTGCTCTTTTGTCAGCTGCTCTTATACTTAACCGATGTCCGTCTAAAGCTGTCGACAAGACTCCATATGAAATGTGGAAGGGAACGGTCCCTAACTTGTCCTTTATTCGGGTTTGGAGCTGCGAGGCTTATGTCAAGTGGGGACACGAGGATAAGCTCGGCCCGCGATCGGTCAAGACATACTTTATTGGTTATCCAAAAGGAATGTTTGGTCATTACTTCTATTCGCCTATCGAACATCGAGTTTTTGTTGCGGCTAGTGCAAAGTTCTTAGAGAAAGAATTTCTCGAGAACAAGTCAAGTAATATAACCTTCGAGCTGTCGGAGATTAAAGAACCAACAACCGAGGAACAGATAAAGGAAGTTGTTCCTTCAACTGATGATACGGTTAATATTCCTCAGGAACCTAGGAGGTCGGGTAGAGTCTCTAATCCTCCAGACAGATACATTGGTAAGGTCGAGGAAAATGATGTTTTACTCCTAGAGTATAATGAACCCGCTACCTATAAAGGTTCCATGACTTGTTCCGACTCTAAGCTATGGCTTGAAGCCATGCAATCCGAGATGGACTCCATGTATGAGAATGACGTTTGGGATCTTGTTGATTTACCTAACAAGATAAGACCTCTTAAGTGCAAATTGCTTTACAAAATAAAGCATTCTGTAGACGGGCAACCAGATACCTATAAAGCACGACTAGTGGCAAAAGGTTTCACTCAAGTGCACGGATTGCATTATGATGAAATTTTTGCACCCGTAGTTATGCTACGTTCCATTCGGATAATCTTAGCGATTGCCGCTTTTCATGACTATGAAATTTGGCAAATGGATGTGAAAACCGCCTTCTTAAGCGGTTATTTGGAGGAGGAATTGTACATGGTACAACCCGAAGGTTTCATAGATCCTGAAAATCCTAAGAAAGTGTGCAAGCTTAAGCGTTCCAGTTATGGACTTAAGCAAGCTTCTCGGAGTTGGAATCATCGTTTCGACCAAGTGATAAAAAAGTATGGTTTCACTCGATCAGTCGAAGAACCATGCTTATATATCAAGTCGAGTGGGAGCAAGATTGTATTCTTGATACTGTATGTCGATGACATACTCTTGATTGGGAATGACATTCCTCTCTTATCTTCGATAAAAGGATGGTTGAAGAACCATTTCCAGATGAAAGATCTGGGTGAAGCACAACGCATATTGGGAATCCGTGTCTATCGAGATAGATCACGACGGATGTTATCACTGAGTCAGGAGTCTTATTTAGATAAGATTCTTGAAAGGTTCAGCATAACCAACTCCAAGAAGGGGAACTTCCAATGACGTCTGGGATGCATTTGAGCAAGTCTCAGTCACCCACGACACCTGAAGGGGTCGAACGCATGAGTCGTGTTCCTTATGCATCAGCCATATGATCAATCATGTATGCCATGATATGCACATGTCCAGACGTGGCATATGCATTGAGTATGACAAGTCGGTACCAAGGCAATCTAGGTGAAACACACTGGATAGCTGTTAAAAACATCCTTAAGTACCTACGAAGGACTAAGGATTGGGTATTGACTTATGGAGGAGATAATAAGCTATGTGCAATCGGTTACGCAGATGCTAGCTTCCAAACAGATCGAGATGATTCGAAATCTCAGTCTGGATTTGTCTTTACTCTTAATGGTGCTGCGGTCAACTGGAAGAGTTCCAATCAGGATGTTGTAGCAGATTTTACTACTGAATCTGAGTACTATGCCGCTTCAGAAGCAGCAAAGGAAGCTATATGGATACGTCAATTCTTACAAGGACTAACCATAGTTCCTAGTTCGAATGACCCAATCACTATCTATTGTGACAATAGAGGTGCCATCTTCCAGGCTAAGGAGCCTAAGTCTAGCAACAAGTCTAGACATGTACATCGGAAGGCTCACCTGATCCGTGATTACGTGGAGCAAGAGGAGATAGTGATTGACAAGATTGCTTCGGATGACAACATCGCAGACCCTCTCACTAAACCATTGAAATATGATAAGCATGAAGAGCACGTTATTTCCATGAGAATTAAACGTGTTCCTGAGTTGTACTAGTTGCTAATGAATTCGATACATTATCTTTTTCATATGCTATTTATAACTTCATCGTATTATTTCATATTTTGTTTTTCATGTGGATTGTACGACAACATTGAACGCCACAAAGTGAACTGAATTACATTATATTTGTTTTGGTCCGTAATCGCCTACATGAGCTGATAACTCTGACTATTATTTTGTGAAGTTGATTGATGGTGGGTTCAACGAGCCATAAGTCAAACGGTTGGCTGATCGATCACAGATGCGAGTTATAACGATACCTCGTAGGACAATTGTGACAACGTAATGGAGTCCTAAATGTTTAAAAATATTCGGTGCCAGGTCGTGGATTGGACGTCCATTGTGTTCTTAGAGTCGATTCTTTTGACTATCGACTGTCTCTTGAGATTAAGGCAGTTTTTGGGAGACTTTGGTTTCTTTCTCATGGTCGACCGTAACAGGAGTCTAAGCAGATTTTTACTGGGTCATTTCATACTGTGCTTATATCTGCAGGATTCGAGTTGAAGAAAATATCCAACCTTTATCAGGTTTAGTTATTTCTCAGGGCCACTCGAGGAGTTGTAACTGAAATGCATGGCCATGCTCGAATGTTGATTCGTTTATCAGTTAAGTTACTCTCTAGTCGGAAAACCACTCTTGATATTGATCACTTGTAAAATACGACCTTTGTGAATACGGATTTTGAAAATTGTTTTACATTGAGTGGGAGAAATTTTAGGATATGAGAATCGGTTATCGCACACACACTTGTGAGGACAAGTGGGAGTTTGTTGGAGCTTGTGTCCTCCACAGTTAGTGTGATAACATATATAAATCTCTTATAGGTTCACAAGGGTATACTTAGTATTTTATCAGTTGATTAACATTTATTTAATAACGGTTGGCTTGCTAGAAGTTTGACGTTATTATCATACTGATGGCGGTGATCAACTGGTCCCTAAAAGTCACACCTAAAGGATGTGTTTGAGAGATGTGATTGTATGAAAATATAATCACATTGATGCCTTATATGACTAAAAGGTTAGTCCATATTTTTGACTAAATAGTTAGTCAATGTGATGATGAGACGATTATTTAATACAATTAAATAATATCAACTGAGACGAATTAATTGTAAATTCGTAAATTGAATATAAACAGTTATATTTAATTAATGTATATAATGTTAGCTTAAACGAATTAAGATGTTAATTCGTAATTAAACGTAACTAGTTATATTTAATTAGCAAATTATAAATATGTTATATTTATAGTTAGTGTATATATTATACGAAATTGTCATAATAAAATGTTGACAGACCGGTATTAATAAATCGACTACAAACTGTTGTGTGTGGACTTATTAATACATGTCGACATAATTGACTATTAATATAATACACATTATATACAATTTGAGAACAACCAAAAATAAGAAGATTTTTCTCCTTATTTTTGGTGGTCGGTGAAACCGAAAATAAGAGGAAAAAGAGGAAGAAAATATCTTCCCCTAATTCCTCCTATTTGGACGGTTTAAGAGGAGGAAAAGAGAGATTTTTTTCTCTCTTCCTTTTTAACCTAATTCTCTCATCACAAAACTAAAACCCTAAAAATAATTAACAATTTTAGGGATCTCTTTCTAGCAAGAACAGGGGCATTTCTCAAAGCATTTTGGGTGCAACGATTAGGATAATATCGATCTCGATATTGTTCTTAGGCCAAATTGCTAGGACCAAAGGTTGATTCTAATCTCTATACTTTTGTTTTTGCAAATTTGTTTATGACTAGTTATTTCATAATTATAATTTCGTTATAATCCAAAAATTTTCTTGATGAAATATACCGATATTTCTCACAATGATTGTTTTCCATTCCTGTTATCAACATATTCTAAAGTTTTTGAGGCTGAAACTCTCTTTTCACCATCATTTGCAAATTTTTAATACTTATTACTACCGTTTGCACACCTAAAATTATCAATGGCAAATGTCTTAAATATTATTATTCTTAAAATTCTTAAGAGGTAGTAGATATTGTACCCTACCGAAGCGGTCTTTACTTAGTGGATAAGACGGATTTATCATGACAATTTAACATAAAAAAATGTAGGATTACAGGGATTGACTAATAGAGTATACCTGCCATCTTTTGTATGTTTTGTATGATGTTCTTCCCACAATTCGCACAATGGATTTAAATGTTTAGAATTACTCGAATTATTTTAGGCTGCATCACCACTAATTAAACATTAATTTCATTAGTTACCCAAACTGCATGGTAAGAGGAAAAACAATTAAACTAATTCATAATAATCTTCAAGTCTTGTATGAGATTGTTTTACTAATAATTGTACCAACCAAATATCTAATGCTAGAGCTCTAAAACCTAATCTTCCTAATTGCTACCTTTAATTCATTTTTTGGATACATAAGAGGAAAGGCGAGGGTAATGGAGAAAGAAGGAAAATGAATGAAAATGGATACAACAATGACGTTCTCTCTCCAAAGCTTTTCTGTCTTTGGAAAGATTTTAATTATCCTAGTAGAATGAAAATGAATCTTTCTATTTCTATTCCTGTCAAATCCTCCAATGCCTGTGATCTTACAAATGCCTTTACAGCTGCATGTAGTCGTATACCATATACGTATCCCTCTCTTCCGTGACATTATGAATGCAACAGTTCAGAATCTTGGGGATGTCATACTTAATTGTTGTTATTTAGTCTCAAAGCATTATGTATTGCTGATCTTTGATAGTCCCGGTCACACAGTTCAGTAAGAAGAGTTCAGTAAGAAGAGTCATTCGTTAAAATTTTATCTGGAAGATTCATAAGTTAAATACTCAAGGAAAGTATTTGTTAATCCTTAATTATGATTAACATCAGCGGTTATTGTAATTCTTTAGTAGTCAGGTCTTACAGTTCTTTATATTGTAATATTAGTTTATCAGTTGATTGTCTTTAATTTCAGGGCAGGATCCGGATAATTGGAATTTGGACCAAAGTTTGGACAGTGACGCTACTTCAGTAGTTTATACGGTGAGTATTACAAATTCCTATTTTAGTTTTCATTTATTATTCATTAATAAAACCTTGTCTTCGTTCTCGTATATGTGATTGATACTTACTCTACAATGTTCTCGATTATATGATTTAATGTCTTTGAGATTTATGAGTATTCAATCTTGTAAGGTATGAGTTCTGGAATGTCGTCGCCCGCGATAGCTGAGCTTGCAAAATCAACCTTGAATTCACAGGTATTTTTATGTTTATGTTGTCTTTAAATTTAGCGTTATTTGAGAAGAATAATCCAGACTATGTCTACCCTTCTCCTATTAATCCATTAATAAGGTTGAGGCTACTAAATTATTTTCAGGAGGGCTTCTAAGCTAAGAATCTAGTAGCGTTGAAAATTTTGGTGTACATGAAGTAGAACTTAGCTAAGCTCTCTTGAAACTCAATTGTATGTATTGAATACGTAATTGGCTATGGCATGTGTGATGTGTTAGTAGTTGGACTAGAATATTTGAAGCCATGGGTTCTGACTATTGAGAAATTGATTATTTGTATGACTTGATTAACTTCGACAAATTGGCCGCATTATGACCATTATACTCTATTCCAGGAACTTTCACTTACAAACATAGGATTAATTGTTGTTGCTCCTGAGGGGTGTGAATCAAATGAGATATCAAAAGTAGACCTTTCGAGAAAGTCCCTCGAATAGCTTCCTGTTACACGCCACCATCAGGGCATCACCAGAAAATAATTGGGGATGAAAAAACCCTAAATTAAAATTTCAGCCTTCTTTAACCCCCTAAAATGGCAGTAATTGAAGAACGACCTAAAACCCTCAATAACCCTCAAACGACATTGCAATTGATGATTTGTTTTCTTTGATATCTGATGAGAATCTTTAAATTATACTTTCAAAAGTGTTGATTTTGCAGCATGATGCGTGTCTTTTATATGATGTTTTACACCCTATTTTGCACGCATTTCAGAGCTCATTTATGTAGTTTATGCTACATTTCTCCCTATTTCCGTCTACTTCCGTATTTTGTACATTATTGCAGAAATGTGAAAAATTCAACGGGAAGTCAAGCCAAATCCGTCCCCGAGTAATCTGCATCGCAAATGACGTAAAGGAATTTCTTAAGGAACGAGCTTGGTGCGCAATTCAAGGCCCAAAAGACAAGTCCACGTGTTTTAAGAAGTCAATTAGCAGCTCAGCCAGTCGATCGACTACCACCTTCGGTCGATCGACCAATGCTCGGGTTCCAGAAACTACTGTTTGCTGAGGTGCTGTCGATCGACCAACCTTATCAGTCGATCGACCAGATTGCTAATCCAGACGTGAATTGAAAGACCGTGAATCTTGAAGCCCGTGAAGTTTAGGTTTAGGAAATAAGATGTTACGTTGATTGTTATATAACGTAACATAAAAACCATCAGTTTACGATCTAAGTTTTCATCTAAGTTTCTATCACAATAATACAGTACTTTCAATTTTAGTTTACTCGAATAATTAGGGTTTGGAACATCGGTTAGCATTGGATTTTCTGTTCTTGTTCTTAATCGTTCCTCTGAATCTCGGTATTCCTTCTGCCCTAATTTCAGTTTATTGCTTTACTTTCATTATTAGTATAGATTTGCTAAGTTAGTGTCCCGAAAGCCAATTATCGTATTTTCATTGTTTGCTGTTTACTTTAAGCATGAATTCAGTAATCGTTATTAGTTTTATTGTTGTTTTCACCTTCATCATGAGTAGCTAAATCTTTAGTGCTAGGATGTAGGCGATTTATGGCATAGGCGGCATTAGATTAGGAAGGACTGTCTCGCGTGTTGGTTGATCGACTGACCTTGTCAGTCGATCGACTGACCTCGTAGGGTTTATATTCGTTTTAATTGAATTTAATTTTGTATTTAACGAATCGAATGCATGCGACCAGTTAGATACCTATTTTATGACTGACCCATTAGATCGAAAGATTGGGGAGGTTATTGGACCATCAATTAAATCGACTAGACTGTGCTAAGATCGAAAGATAGGTATAGTTTAGATCGTTAGTCACTTTTCAGGACGAGAGTTAGTATTAGTGACTTTAGGGACCTATAGCGAGATCGAAAGATGCTATTTGTTAAGAGTGGACCGAGAGGACCTCTTTATTTCCCGCCTTACCTGTGTTTGATTCAGACCGACTTAGTTTGCTGCCGCCAAAGCTATAATGACCCGACTATCCTAGTACCCTTCTTTTATCTGTTTAAATCGTTTATTTAGTTTGTTATCTTTATTCACTTTTAGTTGTAGACCAATTTAATTCAACCCCCACAATTGTTACCTTAGACTAGATATAAATCAACTAAAATTTACAACTGCCTCCTTGTGGTTCGACCCTGTTACCACTAGCCTAGGTTAGTCTTAATAGGAGATTATAAATTTTATCTTTGGTACTCACAACGACGGGTATCAAATTTTGGCGCCGTTGCCGGGGAGGCAATAGTCCTAATTTTAGTTGTTTTTATTTTAGTCTTTCTTAGTTTAAGGGACATCTGTTCCTTAAACTTTTCTTATATCCCTTTTGTAGTTTCTTCTTATGCGCAGGTCACAGGGTGGAGAATTAGTACCATTTGACCCTGAGATAGAGAAATATTTGCGCGAGTTGAGACGAGCACGAAGGATACTATCGACAGAGGAAGAGCTGAGTACTCTGTCAAGCTATCTCGAGCACGATCTGTTCGAGGAAGACCAACAGTCTTCACCCACCTCTTCACCAAAAACATTATTTTCCCGAAATTCCAAATCATGGCCGAGGAGGCAAGTATAGCTAGTTATTCCGAGCCGACAAATGACAATTTATACAAAGGGTTCGAATTACCGGAGATGCCGGGGAAGTTCGAACCAAAGCCTGCCTACATCACTATGGTTGAGAGAAACCGGTTTGGGGGAGCTGCAAATGAAGATGCGAGATAAGCACATGGAGACCTTCATTGATTACTGCTCCATTCCCCCCCCACCAAGTGGCGTGACCCAGACCAAATCAAGGAAACCATGTTCATCTTCTCCCTTCGTGATCTTTGCCGCAAGGGAGTGGTATAGAGATCTGGACCGAGCTGTCCAAGGGATCACCGATTGGAATACACTGCACCGGCGTTCTACAAGAAGTACTTCTACCTTTGGGACGATCGCTATTAGAGCTCAAATCACGGGCTTTAAACAAGGGCCAGATGAGAATTTCCACGAGGCATGGGTCCGATTCAAGAAGTTGGTGCGAACCATACCGCACCATGGGTTTGAAAAGTGGAGTTTGTGCAATCATTTCTACAATGGGTTGTACGACGATCAGAGGGCCATTTTGGATGCTGCAGCCAATGGAAGATTCGCAGACAATTTGGGAGCAACCAAGGGGTGGAGGATCATTGACGATCTAGCTACCCACAAGGCCGAGTATGGGAATTCTAGAGGGAACCAGAGGAGAGCTGCTGAATCCTCCTCTGTTGCTGCACTTGAGGCTCTCACTGCAAGATTTGACAAGTATGAGCTAGGAGGAGTTTCTAAAGGTGGGATGTACCAAGTCAACGCTGTGTCAGACGGTCCCTTCGTCTGTGAAAGGTGTGGAGGTGAGGGCCATGTCTCTAAAAACTGCCCTAGTCCCTTTGAATCTTGTGCTGCCTTTCAACACTATAGGCAGACCAACACCTACTATGAGCCGAATACCCATCCGAACTTGAGTTGGAGGAGTCAAAATGTCCTTAACCCAACTCAAGCTCCACCGCAGCAACAACTTTATATACCACCTCATCAAAAGCAACAGCAATATCAGAAACCTCCTTATGTACCGCAGCAGCAACAATCACAGAATTCTGAATTCTCCGAGCTGAAGAATCTGTTGTTAAAGGAGTCCCAAGCAAGAGAGGCCGGGATGAAGCTACTAGAAAGCCAAATAGCTCAATTGGCTAGCAAAAATAACACTCGAGCTCCCGGTCACTTACCGACTCAACCGGAACAAAAAGAGACCCTAAATGCCATCACTTTGAGGAGCGGATCCACACTTGATAGTCCTGCCATGGTCGAGGACGCTGTTGAAAAAGATGAGCTGGAAACAAGCCAAGAGAAAGCTTCAACGAACAAATCAAAGAAAAAGACGTCTGCCAGGTATTTCAGTCGATCGACTGATATACCTAGTCGATCGACTGAAGCACGGGTTCTGAGGAGCTTAATCGACATCTCGGTCGATCGACGAGGACGATGGTCGATCGACGAGATCGCTCGCGATCTTGAAGAATTTCGTCCTTTGATGCCAAATAACCTACGAGACCACTTGTTTCGGGGTACCACAGTCCCGAAGATTTTGGGGGCAGGCCCGAGTGCTGATGGGTCAGTCTCGGTCCCGAAGTTCGACCCAATGACGGTTAATGGTTCTCATTTGAGATGGTCTGAGGAGGGGTCTAGCTTCAACAAAGAGAAGGTGACGGACTTTCAGCCTAAGTCCAAGGATGCCGGCGCGCGTGATTTAGAAGAGAGGGCTAAGGTACTCCTCACAGCCCCATATCCGGAGAGACTCGTGCCAACGAAGGAACAGGTATCTTTCAGTAAGTTTGAGAAAGTTATCCGTAGTTTGAATGTTCAAGTCCCCTTCCTTGAGTTGGTTAACCAAGTGCCCGCTTATACTAAATTTATGAAACAACTGTTGTCCAAAAAGCGGTCACTTGAAACAGTGCATACTGTCGCACTCACCAAGGAGTCTTGCTCCTATCTGTCTCACACTGCGCCCCATAAGTTAGAGGACCCGGGTAGCTTTTCTGTTCCTTGCAAAATAGGTACCTTCTCAATTGAGAAGGCATTATGTGACCTAGGGGCTAGTATAAGCGTCATGCCCTTGAGTTTAGCTAGGAAACTCAAGTTGACCCGGTTTGCTATCACAGACATGACGGTTCAGATGGCTGACCGATCTGCGGTCGAGCCTATAGGAGTCCTAGAGGACATACCCGTCCAAATAGGGAAGTTTTTCTTCCCTGTCGACTTTGTTGTCCTTGACATGCCTGAGGATGCCCATATACCTATCATCCTAGGAAGGCCGTTCCTGCACACTGCTGGTGCAGTTATTGACGTAGGCTCTGGAACTTTGACCTTCAAAGTTGGGAAACATTCTATCATTTTTGCCCAACCTACTCAAAAGAAGGATCCCATGTGGCCTGTTACTTGTAATACGGTCTCTGAAAAGAAATCGTACTTTGTGCTTCCCGAAGTGTCTGTCCCTATTACTTCTGCTGTGTTAACTCCTCCGCCCCGGATTGGGAGCAAGAAAGAGGAAGAATCTGTTGTTTTAGATAATGCAGGAGCTGGTTTGGGGAAGGAAGTACTACAAGTTGTGCCAGCTGTAAGGCAGCCAATCATTCAAAGAGGAGGCCTTGGATGCCTAAGCTATGGGACTGATGAGGAAGTGGAAAATGAGCCAGCCAAGGTGAGATGGGCTGATTTGGATTCCGACGATTCCGAGGGAGTCCTTGATTGGGGAGATGACGAAGTTGATCCATTGAGCTCTCCGACTGTTGAAGCTGAGAAAGGTGCAACTGATAAGATGAGCACCGTTGAGGCTACCTCTAGTAGCCAGAAGCCGACGAAGTGGGCCATACCTTGGCCTTTCTTGATCAACTACTAGTTGATCAAAAGCTCTACAAACATTTTATTTGCTTTCGAACTATTTCTTATTGCTTTTTGTGTGCGCGAAAACTTCGCTTTTATTTTGTTTGCTTAGGATTTTTAAGTACTTTAGACTTTATTCTGGGTTTTGCGCAATTTTTGGGCGCGTTTTATTGTGTACTTGCAGGTATTCAGAGCTTGTTAGCTCAAATCATTGAGCAAATACAAAGAAATAAGAAGTACAGCAGTACTTCCAGTCGATCGACTGGCCATCATGGTCGATCGACTGAGTTGCGCTTTCCAGGAGCTTCTGTTCCTGTTCATCCGGTCGATCGACTGCCCCTATAGGTCGATCGACCACTTCTGCTGCTGTACCTGTTCACGACCTCTCCCCTGCTGTGTTTGGTCGATTTGCGGACTTAAGGGAGGTTTCTACTCCACTTTATTTTCCGTCAAATCATTTATTTCTTCTGTTCTCTCATTTGTGCACAATTTTACCGTTTCAAAAATTGTTTCTCGGTTTTATGCGTGGTTTTGATTGCCTTTTCAGGTCCTTATTGGTAGCACTGCTGGCTACTGAAACCTCCTAGCTCACGCTGGTTTGGGGAGGTTTCCTTTGCTGCGCTTAGAGTCGTGTGAGTTCCATATCTTTCCTTTGTGTCTTGCTTATTTATTTTCTCGCAAATTCCCATTTCTCTTTTCTTCATTATATGATTTTGCACAATGGGGACATTGTGCGATTTGGTTTGGGGAAGGGTTTTGCGTCGCATTTCATTTGTTTGCATTCACGTTTAATTCTGCTTTGCATTGTTTTTTTTTCCATTTCATCCATTTCCATTTATACAAAAATTCAAAAAAATTGAAAAATTTCAAAAAATTGTCATAAATTTCAAAAAATTCACGTTTAATCCGTTTATTTTAGCATATAGGTCGAGTCGGAACGGTAGTATTTCTATGATGATTTTGCATTTGCATCTGTCTCGCCTGAGCCTTGCTAGATTAACATGTTATTAGTAGAATCGTAAATGCATATCTACGAGTTTTCGTTACATTCTTGCTGAACTTGAGATTTGACTTTGAAAATTGGCAACCTACATCATATTTCTGAGAATTAGAGCCTATAACTGGTGACATTCATGACCGGTTCATTTAGGAATGTGAGTAGTACTCCTTATGAGACATGTTTCCTTAATTTGCATGAATATGAATTTGATCTACTTAATACCTGTATGCATTCGGTTTGTGGTTTGTTGACACATGTGGAAGAGGCTTCCTTTTCTTATTATACCCATAAGCTCCACACCGCCAAAAATATTCCTTTTTTGTCCCATTTACTACATCCTATATTTAGCCTGTCCCTTGTCAAGCTAGTAGTCAGCGTTTTTGGGATTGTTACTCATTTTTGGTGGCATATGCTCTGTTAAGATATTGTTGGGAAGATGAAAAGGAGGAAAGAAATAAATATAAAAGAGAAAAAGAAATGATGAAAAAATGATTCGAAAAAGAAATGAAAAAAAAGGGTGTCCTGTACTGTTCAATTGAGTCGATCGACTGCCGCATTTAGTCGATCGACTGAAGATTCGAGGAAGAAATCAATTCGCATAATTTAATCCCTATCTTTTGGCGATTTTTGCTCCCATGTTTCATTTATATCCTATGGGGAGTTCATTGATTTGGTAGTTTGGAGATTGTGAGTTTTGTGCATGCTATAGCACCGTTTCGATTGTTTATGAGCAAGAAGAAGGATGTTGCCATTTGGTTCCGTCTTGGTACTAGCTTGATCACCTGTACCTCCACTTTACCATAAAATGTTTTGCCTCTTCTTACCCATACCTCACATATCCCATATATACCTCGGCATGTGTCATTGGTCATCTGTTGGGTTGGAATGCGTATGTACGGTTGTAGAGGTCATTTTCATATTTTATTGCTGGCATGTTCTTATAGGTCGTAGTTAGGTGAGAGTCACTACAAAATTAATTCTTTCTATCTTTTACATATATTCACCTTGCGCTTAATTGAGAGTTTTGAGCGACCGTGAGAGTCCAGTTTGATAAGTCTCTACAGTTGACGGTTCAACAATCTTTAACGACTTCATAACTCGTTTGCATGATTCATATTGCTAATTGATTGTTGGTTGTGCATTAAATTGGTTTAGGCTTAACAGTTTGCGTTTCGCTCTGAGATTGAAGTCGTTCCATTAGGTCTTTAGATCGAGTTTAGTTCTTGCTTGGGGACAAGCAAGGGTTTGGTTTGGGGACGTTTGATGCGTGTCTTTTATATGATGTTTTACACCCTATTTTGCACGCATTTCAGAGCTCATTTATGTAGTTTATGCTACATTTCTCCCTATTTCCGTCTACTTCCGTATTTTGTACATTATTGCAGAAATGTGAAGAATTCAACGGGAAGTCAAGCCAAATCCGTCCCCGAGTAATCTGCATCGCAAATGACGTAAAGGAATTTCTTAAGGAACGAGCTTGGTGCGCAATTCAAGGCCCAAAAGACAAGTCCACGTGTTTTAAGAAGTCAATTAGCAGCTCAGCCAGTCGATCGACTACCACCTTCGGTCGATCGACCAATGCTCGGGTTCCAGAAGCTACTGTTTGCTGAGGTGCTGTCGATCGACCAACCTTATCAGTCGATCGACCAGATTGCTAATCCAGACGTGAATTGAAAGACCGTGAATCTTGAAACCCGTGAAGTTTAGGTTTAGGAAATAAGATGTTACGTTGATTGTTATATAACGTAACATAAAAACCATCAGTTTACGATCTAAGTTTTCATCTAAGTTTCTATCACAACAATACAGTACTTTCAATTTTAGTTTACTCGAATAATTAGGGTTTGGAACATCGGTTAGCATTGGATTTTCCGTTCTTGTTCTTAATCGTTCCTCTGAATCTCGGTATTCCTTCTGCCCTAATTTCAGTTTATTGCTTTACTTTCATTATTAGTATAGATTTGCTAAGTTAGTGTCCCGAAAGCCAATTATCGTATTTTCATTGTTTGTTGTTTACTTTAAGCATGAATTCAGTAATCGTTATTAGTTTTATTGTTGTTTTCACCTTCATCATGAGTAGCTAAATCTTTAGTGCTAGGATGTAGGCGATTTATGGCATAGGCGGCATTAGATTAGGAAGGACTGTCTCGCGTGTTGGTCGATCGACTGACCTTGTCAGTCGATCGACTGACCTCGTAGGGTTTATATTCGTTTTAATTGAATTTAATTTTGTATTTAACGAATCGAATGCATGCGACCAGTTAGATACCTATTTTATGACTGACCCATTAGATCGAAAGATAGGGGAGGTTATTGGACCATCAATTAAATCGACTAGACTGTGCTAAGATCGAAATATAGGTATAGTTTAGATCGTTAGTCACTTTTCAGGACGAGAGTTAGTATTAGTGACATTAGGGACCTATAGCGAGATCGAAAGATGCTATTTGTTAAGAGTGGACCGAGAGGAACTCTTTATTTCCCGCCTTACCTGTGTTTGATTTAGACCGACTTAGTTTGCTGCCGCCAAAGCTATAATGACCCGACTATCCTAGTACCCTTCTTTTATCTGTTTATATCGTTTATTTAGTTTGTTATCTTTATTCACTTTTAGGTGTAGACCAATTCAATTCAACCCCCACAATTGTTACCTTAGACTAGATATAAATCAACTAAAATTTACAACTGCCTTCTTGTGGTTCGACCCTGTTACCACTAGCCTAGGTTAGTCTTAATAGGAGATTATAAATTTTATATTTGGTACTCACAACGACGGGTATCACAGCATGTGTTACTTTCATTGGTTTGCAAGAGGTGGTATTATGTGTTAGGTAAATTGAGGAGGTCAAAGTGGTGGCACTGATACTATATGGTTCAGTGGAAGTGTGGGGCGGTGAAGTAATGCGGTTGTAGAATTTAGTTTGGTATAAAGTGACTTAATTCAATTAAGTTTGAGCTTTACAAGCTCAGAATAGTCATAGTCCTATTACTTCCACCTATAGAGATGGTTCAAAGCCGTAATGTATCTCCAATGTATTGTAAATGATGTTTGTTGCGGAAAACCGATTTTGTTTGCATATATTGATGATATTGATGTATTTTTGTTAGTTTGGGAAGGCTAGGGAGTATACTTCATAGTTATACTTTTATGGTTTCTTAAGCAATATTGTGATTTCAGCTTTTAGTTATTGGTATCACTTGCTTGACTACTTAATAATATTTGCTTTCCTTGCATATCATGTAGATATCAAACTCAACAAATGGCGGCGCTACATCAGATGAATGGAGCAAATCTCGAATTCACTGTTCGGAGTAGATTAATCGCACCTTTTGGCTTGGATTTAATATTTTGGTGGCATTGTATTATTTTTTGCGTGAAAACATTAATAATGATATTTTTTCTTATTTCTATTGTTCGAATGAAATAATTGCAATACTTCTTTAATTAGAATTTTGTATGCACGCATTTAGTTATTTGATAATGCAATTTTATGGTATAAAATTTTGTTTTGTATATATACTAGTCAAATTAATGTTGTCTATACACTCTTTATGATGTCGTCTAGTAATCTAAATGTTTTAATTCAATCGTATGATGAAAACAGTAGTCGTAGTGAATTTTCCTAGTGGCAGGAAAAAGCGTCGAGAAATATCAATTTCGACGCAAAAAGTGTAGAGAAACCCTGATGCTAAAAAGCGTTGTTGCTCGTGACACAAAAAAGCGTCGACAAGGCTGACACTAAAAAGTGTAATAAATTCCTGAGGTCCCAAAAAACCACGCTTCTAAAAGCGTCGAGAAAAAAATGGAGACGCTTTTAAACGTCGAGAAATGCCTAAAAAAGCGTCAAGAACGCAAGGGATTTGTTTATGTTAATTTTTAGTTTTATTTTAAGTATTTTAAAAAAAATTGAGCTTACATATGTTTTATGTTGTGAATTATCATATTGAATAATGCGTATAAAATTGGAGACTATGAATATATCTAAGTTCTTTTTCTATAGTATATCAAAGTTTTCATATATATAAATAAACACGAATATTAATTAAAAAATAATTTTCTAATTCTAATAGGAAAATTGTAAATGATTAGTTATTTCCTAATTCTAATAGAAAAATTGTAAGTAATTAATTTTAAAATTTAATTAAGTGTTTTAAAAAGTTGGAGACTACCACGTCGCTCGAAAAAAGCCTCAAATATATATTTAATATTGATTGATTAGAAAATATTTGGAGTTTTTCCCCCTAAAGTACTTTAGCTATAACTTGAGTCTTAAATTCGGAAGTTATTCTATGAGTATACTCCTGATAATTGTTAAGTTTTATATACAAAGCGGTATAAAAAAACAACGCTTTTTGCATGATATCTACACTAGTTCATTATGATTGAAATGGTCATCCTATCATTTAGTATATATGCACGATAGATAATATGTAAAAACTGTATTTTATTAGATTTCCAAATATCGTTGTAATAATTTCTATATGATTGAAATGATCCTATCATTTTATATTTAGTGATTATAAATCTTGTTAGTTGTTACACGAAGAAATGGTCACAAATAAGATTCCTACACCCAAATAACCACAAGATAGTCAAATACTCGTAAGCACGTTTTAGGTCGTCATTTGTGAGAGCATATTGTATAAATAGTAGGGAATTGGTAATGAACTACATACTCAACAAGATAATATACATACTATAAGACTAAGACGAAAGAAAACGATTAGTATTTACGATTGTTGTTTAAAAAATGGAGGGCAAGCTCATTTCATACAAGAATACTATGTTGGCGATTCTTCTCATCCTTGTAATCGGTAATTGTACTAATTTTCTTACATTTTAAAATTGATATCAAGATTGTAGTAATATTTATTCATAAATATTTCAGTTGAACTCATGGGCGAGAAAGCACAAGGATGTTCAGATGATGGACAAGAATGTGGCCTTTTTAAACGTTGTTGTGCGGGATTCTTTTGTAATAATAGAGAGGACATTTTGGGAGGCAAATGCCAAAAAGGTACGTAGTAGATAGTAAAAAAACAATCATATGAAGAGTCTTCTTACACAAAAATACCGTCTTATATGTACATTTCGTGGCCAAGATCGATACTAATATTTGGTCAAAATGACACGGATCGATCACTTTTATAGAATGAAAAATTCTAAGATTCTGTAGGAGGACTATTAGTGTGTTATCCGTAGCCAATAGGAAACTTCATTCCTAATATTTTTGCTTACCTTTGCCTTTATATTTATATTTCAACAATTGATACGTTTTACTATCGTTTGCCTTTGCCTTTATATTTATATATACATTAATAACTACCTTAACCTACAAATGATATCTAATGTTATAATTTTATTTGACAGAGAATAGCGGATGTGGAGAGAAAAATGAAGCATGCTCAAAGATCGCTTTTCAGAAATGTTGTGGAAAACTCGAATGCTCAGGAACTTTCAGTGGCACGTGCAAAGATAGTAAGGGTTTTGGTCGATTACTCACTTAGCCAGACATGATAACTATATTACCAACTAAAAATATATTAAAAAAATATTTTCTCTTTTTAAAATTTAGTAAAGTAAATTTGTACGTAAACCTTCAACATTTCAGCTAGCTAGATTATTAACTACCACCGACATTTTTATCACAATAATATTGCCCAAGTTCTCTTTAGGTCAAGGATAGAGTTGGTTATTCGTCATTTTTTATGTAATTTCAAAATTGGAAATGAGACGATTAAATTAGGATATAGGAAGTACAACTCTTGTTTTTAAAAGTGGCGATACATATATTTTCTATCTATTTCATTTGTATTTTTTTAAAATATAAATTGTACTCCGTAGTAAGTATTATTTATAAATATTCTGGTTCAAATCGTAGGGGTAGAACCATCTTGTTTTGGTCTTGGAAAGCCATGTGGCCCAAAACAGCAGATTCTTGGTCGTTGTTGTGCGGGAACCATTTGTGATAACAGTAATAGTGACAGCATTTTCGGAGGTGTATGCGTAAAAGGTACGAAGTTTATACTGTATTATGACATGCATGGCCTTAGCTTACAAATAAATGATACCTAACGTTGTAGTAATTTAAATTGACAGAGAAAAATAGCGGATGTAAAAGAGTAAATGAATCATGCTCAAAGGCCATTCTTTCCACATGTTGTGGAGAACTTAAATGCTCGGGTTTTTTCAAGGGCACGTGCAATTAATCAACGAAATCAGGACAATTATGGACAAAACTTGATGATGATTTTATTTGTTTTCTTTACTTTATGTTAAATGTTTTCTATTTCTTGTAATTTTCATATGTTTGGTTTGTTTTACCAGGGATTATTTGCCTCTTGTTTCCCTAATTATTTATGTTTTCTCTTAAAATTGATACTCCATTAATAAAAGCTTATTGTTTTCCATTGTGTATAAAATGTTTCAATTATTCTAAAAACATTTCTTATGTCTTATTCATCTTATAAGCATGTCGTTTTATGCTCCAGGTAGCAGTTTTACTGCAACTGTAAAAAAAACACCTAGAATAATGAAGTGAACTTCTTGCCGACAAATAGTTTGAAATGAATGCTAAAGGGATACATAGTTTATTTATAAAAAATAGTCACAAAAACTTCTTTATAATGGATGTTACGTACTATTCGCGTGGAAACAAGCTCAGTGTCTTTAAGACATTTAGAGGCCGTAAATAACTTCCTACATCTTGATCAGTGGCAAAGCCAGGATTTTAAGGCAGCGGGGCCGAGAGGGAAATATTATAAGGGCATGTGACACTGGTTGATTCTTGATACTACCCTTAATGAAAGGACATGTGACACAAGTTGATTTTATATCAATGAACGAACACAAACGCAACAACACTAATAAAATGGAGCCCAATTTCTCTCCATTTCCTAAAAAGAAATGGAGAAGAAAGTTCCTATGAATGGTCTGGATCGTATTTTGGCAACATCTAACGGTTCTAAATTTACGCATAAAAATAAAGGGGAAATGAGAGTGAAAGGGTAATTATTATTTAAATAGATTATGAGCGGAAATGGAGAGGATCCATTTCCAATAAAATGATATGTTGTATGTATATCCATGAACATGTACACCAGTGTAGTTACAAGTTCAAGAGAACGTGCTCAATGAAGGATAATTACCTCCCTTGTGTTTTGGTATTTTTCTACCGAATTAGATTAAATTAGGTCAAAGTGGTCTTATGCGTTATTTGTGAGATTAGCGATGTAAGTATGGTTGACACGTAAACTAATAAGGACGTAAATAAGAGATTAACATAAGAACTTTGGTGATGCGGAAAACCCAATGTGGGAAACGACCGCGGGAAGGGGACGGTACCCTTCCAATGATTGCACTTGTTTAGGTCTTTTTTACCTAAGTCGATTAATTAGGGTCAATGTAGTCTATATTCGTTGGTCGATTGTATGATGATTTGTATGTCAATAAGTAAACAGAAAATAAAGTACGTAATGTAAATTGACACGTAAGATTTTGGTGACGCGGAAAACCCAATGTGGGAACAACCGCGGGAGGGACGGTACCCTGCCAAGTGTTGCACTATATGAATTGGAGGATGATTACAATTGTGGTGCGTAGCTAATCCTGCTGGCCCTAGGCGTCAGGCCTGCAAGATCCAGAATGAGCGTATATTATTTGCTGAGATATGATCTTGAATGAATATATGGATGAGTGAATGCCCTTCTTGATTTCCTTCCTTGGCTATTTATAGGGTAAGAACCCTAGATATGTCCTACCTCGAATATGGAAAGGGAATATTATTTCCATAAGGACTTCTTTCCAAACCCGGACTCCCTTACCAATTCTCCCCGATCTCCCTAACTTCTCCCTAACTTCTCCCTAACTTCTCCCTAACACTCTTTTCCTTGACGCGGGCACCTTTTATGACGGGCTCTTGATCCTTCTCAAGCCCGTTCCCCCTCCTCCTGACCGCGGGCTCTCTTCCTCCTCACCTCTTCTTCATAATCTTTATTTTACCAAGTGGGCTTTCTTTATTATGCTATTTTTAGCCCAAACAGTTTGCCCCAAATTTCTTGTGAAGTACGCTTTCAAGTATCGAACAAGGAATTTACGTAACCAAATGTTAAAAAACCCTACGCCGTCTTTTACTTCTTCCCATGCAACCCATCACTTCCAGCCGCCCTATTCCTCTTTCTCCGCACCCAACTCCCTCTCTCCTCTTTATAACGCCAACGTCTCTCTTCCCCTTTCATTTAATCACTTCAAATTATTTCAAAAGCTCTCCTCTCTTAAACCCTCAATCTTCCTCCTTTTTCACTCCTCGCCGGCTTCACTGTTCCCCTTCTCCATCTTCATCATCAGGTAATCCATCTTCCCTTCCCTTTTTAATCTTCATTTTCTCTTTCCACCATGGGCAAAACTCGGCAGTCTTCGTCACCCCCTACACCCTCCGACCGTAATCTTGACCCTACTTTCCCTTCTCGGAGACTTTTCAAACACCCACATGATTGTGACTCCGTCCTAACTCCGTCCGACATTCCGACGATCAAGAACCTGCTTGGTCTTGGTGATGGGGTGGATATTGCCATCCCTGAACCGGGACAGAAAGCTGACGCCCTCCGTCTAGGGTGGGTTTGCTTCTACTTATATCCGTTTAGATATGGCCTCCGTTTCCCTTTCCCGAAACTCGTTCAAGATTTTATCTTCACCAACAATTTCGCCATGGCACAAATCTCTGTCGCCATTTGGAGAGTTCTTCTCTATTCTCTGGCCTCTGGTCAGAGTACTGGCAAAGCTGTCACTCTGGGCGATCTGGCCCATATGTACAACATCAGGTCCCTGGGCAGGGGTCAATTCTCCTTCCGGGGCCGCGGAGAGGCTCCCTTCAAACATGTGTCAAAATCTCGCGATGAGAAATGGTTCGAGGACTTCTTCTATGTGAGGAAGGACTCCATCCAGCCTCCTACCGATTATATTTTCGAGAAATGGGTTCTGCTTTCCTGTTACCTGATTTGTTTCATCTCGCTGCTTACTAGCTTACTTCATCGTCTTCGTGCAGGCCCCTGTGACCTTACCCGTATTGGTGCCAAGATCCCTGCCTGCAGCAAGTTGTTCTACGTCTCTTAATCTGAAAGAAAGTTTCCAGACCTGCTCCCTGGTTTTTCACCTGCTTCCTCCTCCAATCCTCCTCAATCAGCCCACAGTATGTCTTCTGGTAAGGTTTCTGTAGCCACTCTCGTTTGCATGCTGTTATTGCTGATGTTTTAAGCATTCTGCCGTCTAAGACTGTGTATGCTTGCAGGTTCAAAAGTCGATCAACTGGAACTCATCCTCCAAAGTGCTAAAAGAAAGAGACCTTCTGCCATCCCTGATGTGGCCTCTGCCTCCAAGAGGAGTGCTCCTGCTGCCTCTTTTCAGACTCCTCCTACAGTTTCTAGTTCTGCTGCACGTGAGCCTTTGGAAGTTAATCCGCTACCTCGCCATCCGCCTACTCCTCCTGCCAGTCCTCGTGCTTCGTCTAGTGGGGGCATCATCGCTCATTTCCCAGAAGGCTTTGGGAATGTGGACAAGGTGCCGTACTGGCCGGAGATTGATCAGCTGCTCTTTCCTCCTGTTGAGGAAACGTTTTCGGAGTCCACTCCAAAGGAGATGGCTGAGAACGATGTGCACAATGCCTTCATGGTAAATATTCTTCGTCTTCTACCCGTCATCCATCCATCCGCTTCTTGCTTAAATTCTCGCCTCCCAACTCTTTTCTTTGACTTCGATTATTTATGCCCCGGACTCTTCGATCTGCACTCTACAACAGGAAGATGATCAACATAGTTCGGACCACCAGCCGTGCTACCGCCAAGAACCGGGAGGTCAAGGAGATCTGTGCAGTTTGGCACAACAACGGGTTGATCGAAGGAGCGTGTGGTGGAGTGAAGACCGAGCTTGCCGTCACCAAGAAGAAGTTGAAGGAGGGGGATCACTGCTCGAACCCGGGCGGTGTGCGGTACCTTTTCGACTCTCGAAGATGATGAGGAGAAGATCGGTGGTGATCTCCCCAGCCACCAACGTCGTTGCATATGCTACCCGGCGGGGAAAGATCGGTGGGATGCGTCTTTGCACTCGAGGAGGCTCCCACCCAAAGGCCATAGAGGAAGAGGAGAAGCACTGGAGATGCTCTACCCCGCTCAACCCGATCCGAGTATCTTTGATGCCCGAGGTTAGTGAGGTGAATTCTCCTGCGCCGGTGAGCAGTCTTGGGGTGACGCCGGAATGTCCCGGAGGATCTCTTGACGGAGCTCAGGGAGCTATGGCGGCTGAGGATGCTCAGGCTGAAGCGGTACCTGAAATGAGAGGTCAGCAGGCAGAGGGGATGCCAGAGGTGGAGGTCATTAATGTGACCGATAATTAAATTTTTATGTTTTGATAAACGTTTTTGGCAGTCTGGCCCAGAGGTGGCAGACTTTGTAAGTTTTTAAACTTGTTCTTGTGTTTGCTCCGCCAGGGTGGCGGTTAAACTCGGGGCCGTATTTTTGGCCATACTTTGAAATGCCCTTTGCCATTGTTTGGCAAGGTTTTTACATATCGTGTGTTTGTTTGTTTGTTTGTTTATTCTCCCTGTTTTAGGAAGTTTATGCCGTGTCAGTCTGTTTGACTGATTTAGGCGAGTCTTGTCACCCTGAAAAGGATAACGTTATGACTCAGCTAGCTGCCGTGTCAGCCTGACGGCTGATTTAGGCGTATGCTGCAATGTAAGGAGGAGTGGTCGTGTCAACCTTGGAGGCTGATTTAGACCGGCCTGGTCAGCCTGAAAAGACTGACTCGGACCAAGCTAGCTGCCGTGTCAGCCAGATGGTTGATTTAGGCGTATGCCGCAGTTTGTGGACTACTTAACCTTGTTCATGACGCAAGGTGTGTTCGTCTCGTTTTATGCCAGCAGAGGCGTCATTGAGGCAAGTTTATCATCACTCTAGGACCAGATGGAGACGCTGCAGGATTCTGGTAGCGCAGATATCCCTACGTTCCATGTTCGTTTTTACATGCATTCTGGGGCCCTAATTAAGTGCGATTAGTGCGAGCTACGTCCAGGGGGTGGTATCAGGGGTAGCTGGATAAGCGTATTCAGCTGTCAGCCAGGCTCCCTTTCGTATGTTCCACAGTCCGCTTGGTGAGGGTGCTCCTTGTGGAGAAAATAGGTTAGGCATGTTGGAGTGTCATGTGCCTTGTCACCCCGCGTTGGCAATTGACAGTCCTGCTAGACATCCTTTCAAAGTACCATAGATACCAGAATTCAAAGTGATGTACTTAGAGAAGCCTGAAAATAGGAAAATCTATCAGAATGGTGTGAAGTACCTGTCGCCATCTCATGGGGTACCAGAGCAATTGTGGTCCCAGGACGCTGCCAGACCACACCATCCAATAGTAGTTTAAAGTTTTTAAAAACAACTAAAGACACCAGAAATAAGAGTGAAACTGGCAGTATGCCTACTACCGAATTTTTATTTTATCTTTAAAAATGATTTGGCTTCTCATAGTACATTATTTTGAAAACTAGAGTCTACTTATTATTAAAAGTAATATCTCTTTAGGTGAAGTATGTTCCATGGGCGTTGTATGATTTGACCGTCCATAGTCATCAGTCTGTATGCACCATGGCCAACAACTCCTTCTACCTGGTATGGTCCTTCCCATTTGTAGGCGAATTTGCCTGCTTTTCGATTCTTGGTGTTCTAGAACATCTCTCGGAGAACCAGGTCTCCTACCTCCAAGAGCCTGATTTTTACGTTCTTGTTATAACTCCTGGCCACTGACTGTTTGTAGGCAGCCAGACGGATTTTTGCGCTTGCTCGCAGCTTGTCAATTGTGTCTAGGCTTCTCGTCATCTCTGCACTGTTCAGTTCCCTCGTCATATTTTCATACCTGTGGGTGGGAACTAGAACTTCTGATGGAATGACTGCTTCCGCGCCAAACACCAGGCTGAAGGGTGTTTGACCTGTTGCTATCTTTGGCGTCGTTCTGTCTGACCACAACACTAGTGGCAATTCATCTGCCCACTGTCCTCCTAACTCCTATAACCTCCTTCTCAAATTCTCCATAATGATTTTATTGCTGGATTCAGCTTGTCCATTGGACTTTGGAGTCCTGGGTGCTTACTTTTTTAAGGTGATGTTCCACCCGCACAAAGTATCCTTCAATGATCGTTTGAGATGAATTGTGAGCCATTGTCACATATGATTTCTGATGGGATACCAAATCTGCAGATGATGTTTCGTTTTATGAATGAGATGACTGTTTGTCCTTTACTTACGTGAATGCTTCTGCCTCTATCCACTTGGAGAAGTAATCTGTCATTGCTAGCATCCAGGTTCTGTTTCCTGTGGCCCGTGGTAGGGGGCCTACTATGTCCATGCCCCATGCCATGAATGGCCAGGGAGAAATAATAGGGTGCAGGGGCTCTGCTGGCTGGTGGATCATGGGCGCTGAGCGTTGGCAGACATCACATTTTCGTGCATACTCTGTTGCATCTGCTTTCATTGAAGGCTAATAATATCCCTGTCTGAGGGCTTTATTTGCCAGACTTCTGCCCCCTGCATGGTTTCCACATTCGCCACTGTGGAGAGCATGTAACACAGTCTGTGCTTCTTCCTTGTCCAAGCACCGTAGGTAGGGACCTGCTAGCGATTTTCTGAATAGTGTATCATCGATGAGTATGAATTTGGAAGCCTTTATTCTAAAAGCTCTCACTTTCTTCTTATCATCTGGTAGCTTGTTATGGCGCAGCCAGTCTAGGTAAGGTGTGCGCCAGGCGTCTGCTGGATCGGCTACCTGGTCAGGCTCCTGCCCGTTTGACCGAGAGCTCTCACCTTCCTCTGTAACTGCTTGGATTTCCTTTTCGCTTTGTGGATCCTCCAGTTCACCCCTGTCTATTCCGTCTTCCTTCTGGATAGAGGGTTCTAGCATATGTGCTATTGGAATGCTGGATAGCTCCGTTGGTTTGAATGTTGCCCCCAGGGTTGCTAGGGCATCTGCTTCCACGTTCTGATCTCTGGGGATCTGTTTAAGCTTGCAAGTTTCGAATTTTTGTTTTAACTCCTTTGCTACTTTTAGGTATGTTATCATCTTCGAATCTCTTGCTATAAACTCGTCATTCACGTGGTTGACTATTAATAGAGAGTCGCTGAATATGAGCAGGTGTCTGACCCCTAACTCCAGAGCTAGCTTCATTCCCAATATCAAGGCCTCGTATTCTGTTTCATTGTTGGTTCCCTTGAATTCACATCTTACAGCATGTGCTATCAGATCTCCCTGTGGTGATCGCAGAATTAATCCTACACCTGCCCCCCTTTGGTTGGAGGCTCCGTCGATATGCATCTGCCAGAGTTCTGTCTGCTTGCTTCCTTCTAAAGTGAGGATCTCGGTATCTGCCAGATTCTGGATGGCTGGACTAAAGTCTGACACGAAGTCGGCCAGTGCTTGTGATTTGATTGGCTGTTCTAGGGTCGTACTGGATGTCGTATCCACTGAGGTGTACAGACCATTTAGACATTCTTCTTGACAGTTCAGGCTTCCTCATGATAGCTTTTAGCGGGTAGTTTGTCACAACATGTATGATGTGTGACTCAAAATAGGGACGCAGTTTGCGAGATACTACTACCAATGCTAATACTAACTTTTCAAGAGATGTGTACCCGGTCTCTGCCGGCAGCAGAGACTTGCTTACGTAGTACACTGGCTTTTTCTCCTTTTCTTGCTCGACCAGGACAGCACTCACTGCTACCTCTGTGACAGCTAGGTATAGGAATAATGGTTCACCTGGCTTTGGTTTTGACAGCAGCGGCGGGCTGCTGAGATAGTGCTTCAGGTATCTGAAGGCTTGCTCGTGTTCAGCGGTCCACTCAAACTTCTGGCTTTTCCTTAGCACGTCGTAAAATAGCCTGCATTTGTCTGAAGATCTTGAAATGAACCTGTTCAGGGCTGCTACCTTTCCAGCTAGTCTTTGAACATCCTTAGGTTTCTCAGGTGATTCCAGCTGTAAGACAGCTTTGATCTGCTCGATGTTGGCTTCTATTCCTCTCTGAGTTACAATATAGCCCAAGAATTTGCCAGAAGATACCCCGAAGGTGCATTTAGATGGGTTTAATTTCATCTTGTATTCCCTGAGGGTGTTGAATGTTTCTGCCAGATGCCGCATATGATCTTTGGCTTTTTTTGATTTCACCACCATGTCATCAATGTACACCTCCATGGTTTTTCCTATTTGCTCTTTGAACATGCGGTTAACCAACCTTTGATATGTGGAGCCTGCGTTCTTTAGGCCGAACGGCATGGCATTATAGCAATATATTCCTCTCTCGGACATAAATGCTGTCTTCTCTTGGTCTGCAGGATCCATCTTGATCTGATTGTATCCACTCCATGCGTCCAGAAATGTTAACATCTCGTGTCCAGCTGTTGCATCTACCATTGCATCAATATGAGGCAGCGGGAATGGATCTTTAGGACATGCTTTGTTGAGATCAGTGAAGTCCACACATACTCTCCACTTTCCATTCTTCTTAGGCACCACCACTACATTAGACAACCATTCTGGGTATTTCACCTCTCTTATCTTTTTTGCTGCCAGCAGGCTGTCTACTTCCTGGTTGATTACCTTTTTTCTCTCTGCTGCAAACTTTCTCCTTCTCTGCTGGATGGGTTTACACTTTGGGTCCACGCTAAGCTTGTGTGTTATGATGGATGGATCTATGCCTATCATATCATCGTGTGACCATGCAAAGCAATCCATGTTATCTTGTAAGAACTTGACTAGCTGCTGTCGTAAGCTTCCTGTACATCCTGCTCCAATGAGCACGGTTCTCTCTGGGTGTAGCTTTTCCAGGTTAATCTGATCCAGCTCTTCTGCTGGGGGCTCGATGTATTCGTCCTGGATAGGTCGTACAGAATTGCTATGCGGGAGGGCTGGCAGTGCACTTGAGTGCCTTCTTGTAGCAGCCTCTAGCTTCCTCCTGATCTCCTCTTATCGTTTCTACTCCGCATGGGGTGGGGAACTTTATGCACTGGTGATATGTTAAAGGGATTGCTTTCATCTGGTGCAGCCATGGTCTTCCTAGGATGACGTTGCAGGTTGAGGGGCCATCTATAACCAGGTACCTGACTTGCTTGTTGACTCCTCCCACATAGGTGGGGATGATTATCTCACCTAGCGAGCTGGCTGTTTCTCCGCTGAAGCCTACTAGCGGGATAGTCTTCTTTTGTAAATCCTTCTCACTGAATCCCATGTTCTCTATGGTTTTCAGCATGATTAAGTTGACCGAGCTTCCTGTATCTACCAAGACCTTTCTTACTGTGCAATTGGCCATTGACAAGGTGATAATAAGTGCATCATGGTGTTCTTGTTCATCGTATGTATCTCCTTCATCAAAGCTTACTTTTTGGCGGTCGTTGTGAGAAATTCTACAAGAGTTGGGTGGCTGTCTCCTTTGGTCTCGGTGGCATGTCTCTTGGGTCGCTAAATATGTCGGGCCGCTTAAGTCTCGAGCACTTTGTTATCACGTTTATAATTTTAGTGCATGTGGGTGGATCTGCCGGTTTGGCAGAACCTACCTTATCCTGCTGCTTGCCCCCACGTGGTAACAGGTGGCTCAGCTTTCCTTGTTCGTACAGGCGCTTGATCTCTCTTCTTAATGTGTAGCAATCCTCAGTGTTGCGTCCGATATCACGATGGAATTCACACTTCTTCTTGCTATCCTTTCTCTAAGCTTGCTCTCCTACTGGTGGGTTGGGCCACCTGACTCCATCTCCCATCTCTCGAGCGCCTTCAAAATTCCTTCGATACATGTAGTGAATCCATACTCGCCAGTGGGGGAGTAGCTAGTTTTCCTCGGTTACGTGACTCCCCTCCCATATGGTCTGTACCTCTCGTCCTTCTTGTTGGTGGTTTGCTTTCTTCCCGATTTCTCCACTGAAGTACTAGAAATACTTGGCGCGCTCCGTAAGGCGGCTCGGCTAGGATATCTTCCTCCCGGTCCGATCGCGGCGGCCTTCTCTGCATCGCTTCGAAACTATGGCAAGGATGCATAGTCACCGTTTGCTTGTATAGGTCGAGTCGTGGTGGAGGCCTCTCTGAAGGCTTCTACTGCCGTTGAGATATCACACTCGTCTCGCTACCTTCTCATTGTTAAATCTGGTATTGTATTCTCTAATGCTTTCTCCTGCCCCCTGGACGATTCTGTACAGGTCTCCTGCGTGCTTCTGTGGCTTTCTGCTGCTTGCGAACTGTTGAGTAAATGAGTTTACCAATTCAGCCAATGTAGATATCGACCTGTTTGGCAGGCTTACAAAACCATCGAAGTGCTGGTCCTGTTAGGGTGGACCCGAATCCTTTGTACATGAAGGCTTCCTTAACTTGTCATATGGCTGTTACCGTCATCATTTTCTGTTTATACTGGCTAATATGATCAAAGGGGTCTGCTGTGCCGTCGAAGAGAGGCATATTTTGGTTTGTGAACCCCTTTGGCATGGCTGTGATGGATATGGTGTCCACGAATGGCGAGTCGGCATAACTGTCTAGAGTTTGCTTTCTCGAGTGGGGGTGGTAGCCATGGAACCACTCGCTCAAGATCTCCTTTAGTTCAATCTGCGATTAGTTATATTGGCTGAATCTGGGGTCCGCCTGTCAGTTGTCTGCATAATTCCTCCTGATCCTGGCTCTTGAAGATTCTGATAAGTTCCGGCTGCCACGGGGGTTGTGGCAACGATTGTCCCCTGCTGCCAGTTCACTTGCTGGTTTGACTCGGATCCTGCTACGGGTGTCTGATCGATTCTTTGCGGGGATCTGGCGACGGGAGGCCACCTGTTTGTATCCCTACGCAGCTGGCTGGCTGCCCGCTATCTGGTGTGAGGTATCCTAACCCTCGTGGGGTTATCCTTCCATCCGACGGTGTCGTAGCCAAATCCAATCTTGTAATTCTTTGGTTTGGTATCTCTCACGCTTTTTTTTTTCTTGCTCCTTGTGTTAGATCTACCAAAGGAAATCTTCCTTCACCTGTCCTGTTTGCGGGAGTGTTGGACTGCTGCTTCAGGAGATCAATTTGTGCCCAGAGCTCTCTGTCTCTCCTTCTTACCTCAAAGATCTCGCTCTCCTTTGATCTTCTCTCATGTTTTCCATAGCTTTCTCAAGATTTTCTACGCCGTGACGAGAATCTGCGTGGGACCAGGCGGCGGAGTGACGCCCGAGCTTGATGTTCCTTTGTCTCGATCAGTGCGGTCTGGGCCGAGACAACAGGGTCTGGGAGGTAGAGAGGCTTTTGTTGTCGGTATGACTCTTGGGGTGTGTCCGGGAGCCTGCGTGGCCACTGTCGATGTTGGACTTTGGGTAGACGATGGTGGTGGCGATGGCTGCCTGCTCCCTGACATGACTTCAGATGCTTGCTTTTCCATTGTATATCTAGAATATCAACGATTGACAACCACAATGCCCCACGGTGGGCGCCAAACTTTTTAGGTCTTTTTTACCTAAGTCGATTAATTAGGGTCAATGTAGTCTATATTCGTTGGTCGATTGTATGATGATTTGTATGTCAATAAGTAAACGGAAAATAAAGTACGTAATATAAATTGACACGTTAGATTTTGGTGACGCGGAAAACCCAATGTGGGAACAACCGCGGGAGGGACGGTACCCTGCCAAGTGTTGCACTATATGAATTGGAGGATGATTACAATTGTGGTGTGTAGCTAATCCTGCTGGCCCTAGGCGTCAGGCCTGTAAGATCCACAATGAGCGTATATTATTTGCTGAGATATGATCTTGAATGAATATATGGATGAGTGAATGCCCTTCTTGATTTCCTTCCTTGGCTATTTATAGGGTAAGAACCCTAGATATGTCATACCTCGAATATAGAAAGGGTATATTATTTCCATAAGGACTTCTTTCCAAACCCGGACTCCCTTACCAATTCTCCCCGATCTCCCTAACTTCTCCCTAACACTCTTTTCCTTGACGCGGGCACCTTTTATGACGGCCTCTTGTTCCTTCTCAAGCCCGTTCCCCCTCCTCCTAACCGCGGGTTCTCTTCCTCCTCACCTCTTCTTCATAATCTTTATTTTACCAAGTGGGCTTTCTTTATTATGCTATTTTTAGCCCAAACAGCACTAGCTTTTTAATATGGAGGACGAATACAATAATGGTGACACGACTATCTTGTTAGTACAATGTCTAAGGTTTGTATGTGTATGAATGAATGCTCTTTCTTCCTCCCTTTGCCTTATATATTGGACCCAAACCCTAGTAGGGTTTAGGTTGCTTGCATAATAAGTTAGCCGAACTACATTCTCGTTCGGCTTCTCGTGCTGCCGGGTGTTAGCTTGCTAACTGAGGCCCAACGCTCTTCATTCTGTCAGAAGTCCACCTGGCTGCCTCGTGCTTATGGGCTTCTCAAGGCTGCCAACCTATCCGGCCCAATTCGTCTCTTCTAACCCTTTTGCTGGATCAATTATCTCCGTGGCCCAATATACAGATTTTGTCCCAAACAGTTTGCCCCTAATTTCTTGCGAGGCACGCTTCGAACTGACGAACAGGAAATTATTAGCTGTATCTCGCGCAGTCTTTTGCTTAACTTCCCATACACTCATCATTACCCCATGCCTCCTCATTTCTCACCCCCTCAATCCTATTCCCTTATAACTCCAACCGTCCCACACCCACATCTCCACAATTAATTCCCAAAACCTCAAAACCTTTCCTCTCTCTAAAACCCTTCTCCTTCCTTTTCCTTTCTTTGCCGGAACTTCACCATTCTCGCCGGAGCTCCACTTCCGCTTCATCAGGTACTACATCCATCTTTCCAATCTTTTTCTTGCATTTCTATGGGTAAATCTCGCCACGTCCCTTTGTCTTCTACCTTAGCCACTCCAGTGCCTGACCCCTTTTTCCCGTCTCGTGGCCTCTTCACCCACCCCCATAATTGTGACTCCTCCTTGACGGCTGCCGACATACCCCAAATTAAGGAGCCGTTAGGGCTCGGCGATGAGGTGGATATCGTCATCCCCGGCTTTGGACAAAAGGCGGACGCAGAGGGGTGGATCTGTATTTACCTTTACCCTTTTAAGTATGGCCTTCGTTTCCCATTCCCTAAGTTGGTTAAGGACTTTCTCCGAACTAATGGCTTTGCTATGGTTCAAATTGCTGCACATGTATGGAGGGTTCTCCTCTATTCCCTTACTGCTAGCCAGAATTCGGGTAGCACTATCAATCTTGGCGATCTTGCACACATGTTTGAGACCCGGTCGCTGGGAAGAGGCCAATTTTCTTTTTACGGCCACGGTGAGACCCCCTTTAGGCATGTGTCGAAGTCGAAGGACGAGAAGTAGTTTGAAGAATTCTTCTACCTAAGGAAGGACTCCATTCAGCCGCCTGCTGATTATATCTTTGAGGACTGGGTCATGACTTCGAGTAAGCAGCTTTTTTACTGTTTTGTTGGTTTCATCGTGCTCACGGGCTTACTTTTTATTTGTGTGCAGGCCCTCGCAACCTGATCCGCCTGGGTGACCCTATGTCTGCTCGCAATAAGCTGTTTTGCATACCTGTTGCTGACAGGAAGTTTCCCGACCTGCTCTCTGGTTTTTCTCCTGCTTCCTCCTCTAATCCTCAGCAATCGTCGCGCAGCATGTCTTCTGGTAAGTCCCTGCAACTTTGATGCCTGATGTTTTATTTTTCTCGCCCGATATTCCCTAACGCCTGGTTTCTTGCTTACAGCTGGTGCCAGAATTGATCCCTTAGAGGCCATCATCCGGAGTGCAAGGAGGAAGCGGACTGCTGGGAGGCCTAACACCCCTTCTGCCTCTAAGAGCAATGCTCCTGCTGCTTCCTTTTAGTCGCCTCTTGCCCGCTCCAGTACTGTTCGATCTGTCTCTGAGCCTTTGAAAGTCAGTCCCCTATCACATCATCCTCCTACTCTTCCGTCAAGCCCTGCTGCCGCTGGCGGAGGTATCACTGCCCATTTTTCAGTAGGCTTTGGGAACGTGGATATGGTCCCTTATTGGCCTGCTATGGACCAGCTTCTGTTTCCACCACTGGTGGAAAATTTCAAGCAGTTCTCCCCTGAGGAGAGGGCTGAAAATGACGTGCACAACGCCTTCATAGTAAGTTTTGACCCTTTTCCTGCTCTTATTCGTTCCGAACCCTTTTCCGTTGAATCTACTTATCTTGCTTTCTGGTGATAGGCCTTCCAGTCAGCTCTGTATAATAGGAAGATGATCGATGTGGTTTAGATTTCCATCAAAGCCACCAATCCTAGGAATCAAGAGCTCACAGGGATTATTGCTGATTTGGAGCAGCAACGTTTTGACTTGAGCCAGCGTGTAGCAGAACTGAAGGCTGAGCTGTCTGGTACCAAGAAGCGGCTGAAGGAGGAGGCTGACCAGTTAGCACGTACCCAGGAGGCGTGCAATTCTTTCACCGAGGCTCTCAAGCGTGCTGAGGAGAGAATTAATGAGCTGATCACCCTTGTCACCAATATTTTGGCCTATGCTACTTGGCGAGGCAAGATCAGCGGCATGCGTGCTACGTTGTATGAGCCCCCTAACCCTCCAGATAGTAGAGGAGGAGGAGAGGCAGCTGAAGAACCTCTACCCCGTGATGCCTGACTTGAGCGTGCCGATGCCGAAAGTTGGAGAGGTGAACTCTCCTGCCATAACGGAGAAGGCTGCTACAGAGGGAGCAGGTCCTCTACAGGAGGCTGTTGCTGACGCTGGTGTCCAGGAGGCCATTGGTGAAGGGATCGTGCAGCCTGATCCTATTCCTGAAAATGAGAGTCATCCAGAACATGAAAGGGAGGAGGTTGTGGAAGCTGAGAGGGAAGTCATTGACTTAACTTCTGTTTAAAATTTTTTTAAGTATCTTATGATTTTGGGGGTCTGGCCCTGTGTGGCGCAGACTTTATAAGTATTTTCAAACACTTGGTTTTGTGGACCCTGCTATGGTGGCGGGTTGTATTTCGCACTTTTGGCCATGCTAGCCCAGGTGGCAGGTTTGGTCATATTTTAGAAATGACTGCTGCCTGGTTAGCAGGATGACTTCTATCTTCATATGTCTTGTGTTGTGTGAATTGCGTTTTCTGCCTACTGACAGACTTAGGCATATATTAAGTAGTCATGTTAGCTCGGGGAGCTGGTCTAAACTTACAAATATTGTTGTGTCAACCCAATGGCAGATTGAGACTGGAGGTGGCCGTTTCAACCCGGGGGGCTGATTTAGACATGTCGTGTCAACTCAGGGGACTGTTTTAGACTACAGGTGGCTGTGTCAATCCAAGGGATTGATTTAGACCTGTCGTGTCAACCCAGGGGGCTAATTTAGACTTGAGATGGTCGTGTCAACCCAGGGGGCTGTTTAGACCTGTCATGTCAACCCAGGGGCTGATTTAGAATTAGCTAGTTATCATGTCAACTAAGGGGGTTGATTTAGACTTGACGCCACATTTGACTACTTAACCTTGATCATGACGCAAAGTGTGTTCATCATGTTTAAAGCCAACAGGGCGTACCTTAGGCAAGTTTATCGTCATTTTAGGACCAGTGGAATGTTGCAGGATCCTGGGTTCTCAGAAATCCCTGCGCTCCTTATGTTTTTGCATGCATGTTGGGGCCTTAACTACGTCGAGTACTCGGTGTCGATAGCTATCTTTGGGGGTGGTATCCGGGGTAGCTGTGTGAGCTTTAAGCTGTCGGACAAGCCCCTTTTCGTATGTTCCACAAGCAAGCTGGTGAGGGTGCTCCTACTGGAGAATTAGGTTAGGCATGTTGGAGTGCCATGTGCCTTGTCACCCTGCGTTCACAGTTGATAGTCCCGCTGACAACACTCTCAACGTACCATAAAAGTTAGAGTCCAATGTGGTATTTCAAAGAACCCAAAATAGAAAAGTCAAAAAATATATTAAAACGATGTGAAGTACCTGACGCTATCTCATGGGGTTCCAGAGCAACCATGGACCCAGGAAGCTACAGACCACATAGCTCTAATAGTGGTTTCAAGTTTAAAGAAATGCAAATATAAAACAAGTACAATAGAAAATTGATAATATGCCTACAATTTTTTTTTTAGGGTTTTTCGAATACAGACTATGTACACTAAATTCTACTTAGCTTGTTATCAAAAGTGATACCTCTTGAGGTGAAGTATGTTCCATGGTTTGTGTATTAACTGACCATCCATGGTCATTAATCTGTACGCCCCATGTCCAACAAGGCCTTCAACCTGGTATGGTCCTTCTCATTTATAGACGAATTTGCTTGCTTTGCGGTTTTTGGTGTTTTGTAATACCTCACGGAGAACCAGGTCTCCTACCTCCAGGTGCCTGATTTTTACGTTCTTGTTGTAGCTTTTGGCGACTGACTTTTCGAAGGCAGCCAGATGTATCTTCGCGCTTGCTCGAAGCTCGTCTACCATGTCTAGACTCCTGATTATCTCTGCACTGTTCAATTCCCCTGTCATGCATCCAGACCTGTGAGTTGGAACTAGAACCTCTGATGGAATCACTGCCTCTGTTGCAAACACCAGGCTGAAGGGTGTTTGGTCTGTCGCTGTCTTTGGTGTTGTTCTGTCTGGCCACAGTACTAGTGGCAACTCATCTGCCCACTTTCCTCCTAACTCTTCCAACCTCCTCCTCAAATTTTCCATAATGATTTTATTGTGGATTCAGCTTACCTGTTGGACTTTGGAGTCCTGGGTGTTGACTTTTTCAGTGAGATGTTCCACCTAGCACAGTATCCTTCTGTGTCGTTTGACACGAATTGTGATCCGTTGTCACATATAGTTTCTGATGGGATATCGAACCCGCAGAGGATGTTACGTTTGATTAAAGAGATGACTTACTTATCTTTTACCTAAGTGAATGCTTCTGCCTCTATCCATTTGGAAAAAAATAGTCTGTCATTGCTAGCATCCACAGTCTGTTTCCTGGGGCCCTGGGTAGTGGGCCAACAATGTCCATTCCCCGTGCCATGAATGACCATGGAGAGATGATTGGGTGTAAAGGTTCTGCTGGCTGATGGATCATTGGTGCTGACCTCTGGCAGGTGATGCGTGCATTTTATATAGACTTTTTGTACCACATTTGCACGCATCTCTGTGCATTTTATGTAGTGTTTAGCTACAAATGTCCCCCGAATCGTCTACTTTGGTTTGTCTTGTATTATTTTGCAGGTATGTACCGTAGATGAGCATAATCAAGCCTAAAACATGTCCCTATGCATGCATTTAGAATATGAGTTGAGTCGGAGCTTGAACACTACTATTTTGAGATGCGCAAAGAAGTATGATAGCTAGGCGAGCAAAGGAAGAACTTCAAAATACTAGTGCTTAATTTGAAGAGCCATATCTCGAGTTCTAAAATAGATTTTCAAGTGATTCTAATTGGAGATAAAGGCATGTCCTCTTAGGTTTCCAACTCCACCAGAAACGCTCTGTTTGCCCATATAACGAAGAAATGGCGGCCATTTGAAGTTCAGTGCGCGAATCAGGAATTGTGCGCTGGAAAGTACTTGATCGAGTACTATCTTGTTCGATCGAGTCTTTTTTCTACTCGATCGAATTGTGCCTTTTTGATAAGTGTTCGATCGAGTACCTAAAGTTCTCGATCGAGAGGTTTTAGCTTGGATTTGTTCGATCGAGTGATATAAAGTTGCTCGATCGAGTGACTAGCTTATACACTCGGGATTTTTATTCCGTGTTAGGTTTATTTTATGTTAATAATCACTTCCCTATATAAATTAAAGGAAGTCGGGATTAGGTTAAAAACATCTTATCATACTGTTTTACTCTTAATCAGTGTTTTCTCTCTTAATCTCTGTTGCTACCTTGTTCTTATTGCCGGATTCGCTCTTTTGTAATCTTTCTTTACTCTTAACTTCAATCTATTGTTTCTCTACTTTAATTCCTTGCTCTTTAATTCTTACTTTATTGTTATCATTATTAGTATATGCTTCTTCCTTATAATCTCTTTATTATGTCTTCCCTTAGCATATTCATGTTTATTGTTGTTGTTATTAATTTCAAAAGCATGAGTAGCTAAATCCTTTTATGTTAGGATTAGGGGAGCCATGGTATTAAAGTGACGATGTCGTGAATAGGCTAGATGATTTATTGTGAGAATCTGTGACCATAGCAATATAACTGTAATATGTTTAGTTGAGTGCACGCTTCTAAACCCCTTAATCTGGTTAAATTCGCTCCTAGATCAGAAGATTGGAATGAACAGACCTGCTATGAACAGTAGACTACCTTAATAAGGACAAAAGTTAAGTTAGTTGTAATCTAGGGTGGATAGCGGACCGGAAGGACCTTTCCCTTACCCTTCTCACAGTAGATCGTCTGGACTGTTTACGACTAAGTTAGTGAACTGCCATGGTGAACCGAAATCCTGACATATCTCTCCTTATCTGATCACATTCTTTGCTTTTTCTCGCCTTATTGCTCTTGTCTTTATTTCTCTTGCCTTAAACCCTTTAGTAGTTTAGAAAACAACTTTAAAACCCCCATTGTTACTAGATAAACGAGATTAGCAGATAAATACTTTAGCCTCCCTGTGGAGATCGACCCTACTTACCGCTGACCTCTGTTAGTAGTAATTACGTATTTATTTTTGGTACCTGACGATAGTATCAAATTTTGGCGCCGTTGTCAGGGAGGCAACTATTTTATTTACTTGTTTATTTTTGTCTGTCTTAAGCCTCAAGGGATTTATTCCTTGAGGCAGTTCTCATCTTTTTCTCTAGTGTTGTTTTGATAGGCCCTACAGGTCCTACCTAGACAGTTCTAGGTAAAATATCATCAAAGGGAAGGTTGAGTACCTTTGTCCTTCCACCTATGTTCCATCTTATGGCGCAACAGGTGGTTTACTGTGAGAGATGTGGTACTGCTGGGCACAATGTCGTTATTTGCTTGACAGGGAACGACGAAGTCTATGCGTTTAGGCAGCGTAGACAAGCTGGTCATTCCTTTACATATGTGCCGCCACATCCGTTTCAACGAGGCTATCAAAAGCCTCCATTCGTCTGGCCACCGCAACAACAAGCTCCTCCTCCTGACAAAGTGAAAGAAGAGATTGCTGAATTAAAGTCTTTGGTGAAGGCTCTTGCACTTCGAGGGCAAGAAATTGATACATTTAGAGAAGCTCGTATCAAGGAACTTGTGTCTCAAATAGCTCAATACAAAGACTTCTGCACTGTACAGCAACATGAGTTTGATCGAGCAGATTACACCCTTCGATCGAACACTTTACACGAGGAACCACTCGATCAAGCAAACCTCTTTGTTCGATCGAGTAAAATTCAGGAGGAGAGTTCTCGATCGAGTACTACCTTTCCTCGATCGAACATATTGGCCACGGAGAGCATTGCTATGTCATCTGGGTCCGTTTTGGATGACGATTTTGAAAAAGACAATGGTTATGGTGAATCCCCCATTTGGAAAGCTGAGCTGGACGCTCTAGAGGCTGCAATATATGGGACAGAACCCACAAAGGAGGGGAATGAGAAGGAAGCTGAGTCCGGGAATATTCCTAGCACGGTAGAGGTAATACATTCTTTTATCAATGATTCTGACGTTAGGAGCGACCGACTTAAGGTAGTTAACGATAATTTTATTATTATTGGTATAAATAGTACACTACCTCATATGGCTTATGCTTTATATTTCAATACTCTACCCCCTCCCAGTTGGGTAAAAAAGCTAATAATGCTTCACCATATTTGTCATCGAAAATTTGTTAGGCTGAGACAGTATCTTAGATTTATTTTAAATGCTCATGAGCTCTCTTATTTTCCACCTACGGTTAATTTGAGCTTTTATGTTCCGCCCGTAGCTGAAGGGAAGAATCATTTTCTGGATACTCTTGGGAGCTGTCATAGGAAATTCGTTAGGCTTAAACGGTTGTACATTTCAATTTCCTATGTTATTATTATATTATGGTGCTACTTACAGTTTTGTGTAGCGCATGCGCAGTTATTTGATCGGCTGTTGCGTGCTTTGTGCTGTTTTGACTGGGCTCAATTAGAACGGCTATTGAAAAAAAAGAGAAGGTCGAGCTGGGACCTGTCTGAAACTAGCGCTTACCGGGAGGCAACCCGGAGTTTATATTTCTTTTGAGTTGTTTTTTGAACTTTTCAGTTTTTGTTGTGTGTGTAATAAATGGTTTTTAAACCATAGGCTGTGAACTATTTAGGCTTGGTTTTTGGTCGACATTTGTCTGAAGGTACCTCTTGATCGAGCATTCTTTTTGCTCGATCGAGTGCTTAAGCCCTTCGATCGAGCACTATTCCTCTCGATCGAGCAACCACAGCTGATGACTATTCGAACGACTGTTTGCTGCTGGCTGGTTTGGGGAGGTCCCTACTTCGCGTATTCTTTTGAGTTTTCCGCATCTCCACTCTCTTCTTTTTAGTTTGCGTTTCCTTTCCCTATTTTTGAGTACAATGAGGGCATTGTACGGTTTGGTTTGGGGAGGTTATGCATCCATATCTGTGTCTGCATTTATGTTTTTATTGCATTTCTGTTATCACGTTTAATTTCTGTATGCATTGTCTTTTATTTCCAAAAAAATCAATAATCCCATAAAAAATTAGAAAATTCTATAAAAATTCAAAAATTTCACGTTTACTTTTGCATATACGTTAAGTCGGAACGATGGATTTCAATGATGAAATTGCACTATAATTTCTCCTTTTGCTTAAGCCTTGCAAAAACTATTATCTTTTTAGCTTTGTCTTCTGCGTATCTACGAGTTTATGTTAAAATTTAGCGGAACGAATAGATTTGACCTGAAATTTTGGCAACCTACTTATAAATTTTAAGTTTTAGTGCCGTATAAACTAGTGTCATTTATGACCAGTTTCATGTAGGATTGTGAGTAGTTACTCCTTGCATAACATGTTCACTAATTTGCACGTATATAAAATTCAATTACTTATTGCCTACATACATTCGGGTTAGTGATTGGTGTCACATGCAGGGAGGCTCTTACATTTCCCTTTTCTTTCATTTTTTACCCATTTAACTCCACATTAGCCAAATTTGCCTTTTGACCCTTAACTACATCCAAATTTAGCCTGCCTTTTCAAGCTAGTTTAGTGTATTCTTTTTCGGTATATTATTTATTGAGCCGAGTTTGGTTTGTTTTTGATGATTTGGAGTTGGTAATTCATGAAAGAAAGAAGGAGGATGAGAAAAAATGAAGTTGAAAAGTTGAAAAAGAAAAAAAACGTGAAGAAAAGAAAAAAAAAAGAAAAATCAGAAAATCGTGAAAAAGGAGAATGAAAAGTTTGGTTGACGGTTTTGCTCCTATGCTTTATCACTATCTTATGAGGAGTATGTTTGGTTTGGTTAGTGAGTTTGTGTGCCAAAATAAAGGGCAGTTATGCCTGAAATTTTGATGGATTAGGAATCGGATACGGTTCATTTGGTTCTGTTAAGTTAGCTAGCTTGCCTATTAACCTCACAATCCCATAAATATTTTGCCTTTTTCTTACCCATCGCCTCACTTTACCATATCTTTTGTAAGCCCTCGGCTGTGACATACCTTGTTTGGTTGGAATGTGTGTACGGTAGCTAGAATTGTCTATCATATTAGTTGTATGCATGTTTATGTGGGTCGTAGTTTAGGTGAGCGACTATATTTCCATCTTCTCTTACATTCATATGCTTACCCTTTGCTTCATGAGAGAAGAGTGACCCGTGAGAGTCCATCATTAAAGGTTTTGCAAGGTCGACGGTTCAGCTTTATTATAAACATCTTATAACTCGTTTGCATTTGACATTTTTGCTATAAGTATTAGTGCTTGAATTAAATTGGGTTAAGCGGACAATTTGTAGCTAGCTCTGAGTTTTCTTTTCTGTTCCATTAGTTAGTTGCATTTAGTTGCTTGCGTACAAGCAAAGGTTTGGTTTGGGAAAGTTTGATGCGTGCATTTTATATAGACTTTTTGTACCGCATTTGCACGCATCTCTGTGCATTTTATGTAGCGTTTAGCTACAAATGTCCCCCGAATCATCTACTTTGGTTTGTCTTGTATTATTTGCAGGTATGAACCGTAGATGAGCAAAGGAAGAACTTCAAAATACTAGTGCCTACTTTAAAAAGCCATATATCAGGTTCTAAAACTGATTTTCAAGTGATTCTAATTGTAGATGAAGTCTTGTCCTCTTAGCTTTCCAACGCCACCGGAAACACTCTGCTTGCCCAAGTAACGAAGAAATGGCGGTCGTTTGAAGTTTAGTGCGCGAAGCAGGAATTGTGCGCTGGAAAGTACTCGATCGAGTACTATCTTTTTCGATCGAGTCCTTTTTCTACTTGATCGAATTGTGCCTTTTTGAGAAGTGTTCGATCGAGTACCTAAAGTCCTTGATCGAGAGGTTTTAGCTTGTATTTGTTCGATCGAGTGATATAAAGTTGCTCGATCGAGTGACTAGCTTATATACTCGGGATTTTTATTCCGTGTTAGGTTTATTTTATGTTAATAATCACTTACCTATATAAAGGAAGTCGGGATCAGGTTAAAAACATCTTATCATACTGTTTTACTTTGAATCACTGTTTTCTGTCTTAATCTCTGTTGCTACCTTGTTCTTATTGCCGGATTCACTCTTTTGTAATCTTTCTTTACTCTTAACTTCAATCTATTGTTTCTCTACTTTAATTCCTTTTTTCTTTAATTCTTACTTTATTGTTATCATTATTAGTATATGCTTCTTCCTTATAATCTCTTTACTATGTCTTTGTAATACTCCGTATTTATGAGTCTTCGGGTACTCTATCGAGTAGGCCTTACTCTGTCGAGTAAGGGTAAGTTGCGTTTTAAAATAGTTTCTGACCTGTTGGGTACTCGATCGAGTAACTAGGATACTCGATCGAGTAAGGGAGTACTCGATCGAGTAAGGGGGTACTCGATCGAGTACCTTGGGTACTCGATCGAGTAGCCGGTTTACGGGGAGTTTTTCTCGGGTTTTGTTAATTATGCGATTAAGATATATAACCTTCGTCGTCATTATTCTAAACACTTTTGCAAAACCTAATTTACTGTTAAAGAGATAAAGCAAGTACGTTCTTCATCCTAATCGCATTGTTAGCAAATCCCGGAGTTTGGAAGGTCGGTTTTCATCGTTGGTTATACCGTTGAGATCCTTGCCTCGAGGGTAAGATCCATGTGCCCTTTTTGTTGTCTTTTCTTTGTTTTGGTTAAACCCTAATATAGGAGTTTGGGGGTTTTTGAGTAGTATGTGATTTGGTAGCATTTGTATGTTGTATAATAGGAGGAGGTTTCGTAGAGGAAACTTTTTGATACAGCTGTAGAGACCGTCTGATAGTGTGCTTTCCAGGTAGGATTTCCTACTCAGTATTAGTCCCATAATGGGATGATTGTTGATGTGTTGAGATTGATTGTTTGCTATAGTAATTGTATTATGACGGCTGTGATTGTGATTGGTTGTCTATGTTTCTCGAGGCGTGTCCTCGGCTGAGTGGGGTCACTTGCGGGAGTGGCTTCACGCCCTAGTTTCGCCTTCTGTGGAACCCGCCACAGAAGGGATGTGCACATTAATGGACAGGGTTATCGCTCATTATGAGGAGCGGGGATTTGGTGGGTGCAGTGCGGTCACCCACTTTGGCGGGACTAGTCCAAAGGGACGGTCGGTGATTGAGATTGTTGGAATTGGTGTGGTTGTGTGTGTGACGATTAAGTCATGTCTGTTTATCTTATTGTTGATATATATTGAGTTGTGTGATTAGTAATCGACCCGGTTGTTGTTTTGTAAACCTGCGGTGATCCATTCGGGGATGGTGAGCACATATTGAGCAGGTATGAGATGAGTCTCTTGGGATAGTGGGATTGCCACGATATGATGATAGAAGTCTTCCGCTGTAGCTTAGTAGTTTCTTTACATTTCAGTTAGAACAGTAAACAGTCAGTTTGAGAACATGTAATATACTTTTGGTTTTGGTTTCGAGATTGTAACCTTTCACTAAGTATTTCTATTTAAACGTTGTTCTTTATTGTTTATTTGATTATCATTGCCTCGGGTAACCGAGATGGTAATATCTTCATACCTGAGTGGTCCTGGTAAGGCACTTGGAGTATGGGGGTGTTACAAATGGTATCAGAGAGACGATCCTGAAACCTGTAACCAATGAACCTAATGAACATAGGGAGTCAATTAAAATGAACCCGGGGTAAAGGTTGTAGGAGCTAATGCAAAGGCTTGGGAGACGTCCTGAAGTCGCGAACTCTCCCTACAATTTTGAACCGGTCACATGGGGGGTGTATGTCAAGGTCGTATGCGTTTTTTGTTTAGCTTGTGTGTGTATGTGATGAAGTGTGTGTAACCATTGGGTGTTTGCGGTAGGAAGTTGAGAGTGTGAAAGAAAGGTTGATGATATATGTAGAATTGATGTTGGAATGAAAACATGTTGGGTGTTTACAATGTGGCATTTAATAACATGATATAATGATTTCGTAGATCGTATGAAAAAATGCGTAGCATTATATGCTTAGTTATGATATAATGTTGGTTTATAAAGTTTTTAGCATGTTAGCATATGATATAGCATGCGGGTAGCGTTTCTGAGTTAGCATGACTCGATCGAGTGGGACTAACTTGATCGGGTGGGTTTTTGACGATTTTGAGTCCGGAATCGTGTTTTTGGGCACTCGATCGAGTACCTCGGGCACTCGATCGAGTAGGGGGTCACTCGATCGAGTAGCCTAGCTACTCGGTCGAGTATGTTATAGATCAGAAGGTCGGTTTGGGGTCTGATGTTGGGGCACTCGGTCGAGTATGTTGGGCACTCGATCGAGTAGCCTGTTACTCGATCGGGTATGTTTCGGAACTCGATCGAATAGGGTCTGGGCAGCTTGTTTTCGTGTTTTGAGGTTTAGCGCGTATGTTTATATCCACCCCTTTTCTGATATAGTTTCAAGATGCCGCCCAAGAAGACTGCTTTGTATGCGAGAGCTGAGCTTATGAATATAGATGACATCGTTAAGATGTTGGAGCATCGGGATGCTCTCACTGAGGCTTTAAAGACTGTGGGGAAAGATAAGGATAAGGAGAAAGAGGTTGATCACTCTCAAATCAGCCTCTATATAGCGAGGTTTAACCCGAAAGAGTACAAGGGAGTTGGGGAGCCGAACCTTCTTGATAGCTGGCTTAGAGAGATGGAGAACATATTAGATTTGGTTCACCGTCCCGATGAGATGAGAGTTGAACAGTGCGCATTCTATCCGAGGGAGGCGGTGGTAAGTGGTGGGATACGGTGAAAGTGAGTGCTAAGGAGTTGTATGTGAACCAAGGTTTACCTGCTATACCTTGGGAAGAGTTTCGTAGAGCTATGAGAAAAGAGTTTGTACCGGAGCATGTGAGGAGTAAGTTGAGAGAAGAGTTTGACAGATTTTTAAGATGACCACCGAGATGTCCGTGGCCGAGTACTACGCATTCAATGATAAGTCTAGGTATGCTGAGGATATGGGTTTGAGTGAGGAGAATTTGGCGCTGAGGTTTGAGAGGGGATTGGCCCCTAAGATTATGGATAAGTTACCCGTGGGAGTCCTTACTGATGTTAAGGAAGCTTATGAGAGGGCTGGTAGAGCGAAGAGGTTGGTGGAGATGGCTCAGGAGAGGTCAAGTGGTGAGAAAAGGAAGTCTGAGAGCGAGGGTGGTTGTAATACTACGGTTTTATGAGTCTCTGGGTACTCTATCGAGTAGGCCTTACTCTGTCGAGTAAGGGTGTGTTGCGTTTTAAAATAGTTTCTGACCTGTTGGGTACTCGATCGAGTAACTTAGATACTCGATCGAGTAAGGGGGCACTCGATCGAGTACCTTAGCTACTCGATGGAGTAGCCGGTTTACGGGGAATGATTTGACGGATTTTGCTAATAACGCGAGTTTGATATAAAAGGTTTCCGTCAGTTTATTTAATCACTTTTAACCTTTCTAAACCCTTCAAAAGAAAAAGGAGTTACGTAGTTCTCTCTCGTCGCGTTGTTGGCAAATCCTCAAGGCTAGGAGTGTCGGATCATCTTGTTCTTTGCATCATAGTGTTCCTTGCGTCAAGGGTAAGATCTACATACCAATTTTATACTGTTTCTTTGAGTTTGTTTAAAACCCTAATTGGGTAGATTTGGGGGTTTTAGGAGGGTTATGTCTATTAGGTGATAATTGTATGATTATGTGTATAGGAGAAGGGTTCGTAGAGGAAAGATTTTGATACAGCTGTTGAGACCGTCTGATTGTGTTGCTGTTCCAGGTAGGGTTTCCCTACTCGGTATTACTTACATAATGTGTGGTGATTGTGCTGTAGTTAGTGTAATTGGTTGATTCAGACGGTTGTTGATATTGTGATTGTGATTGTTTGTCTGTGGTTCTCGAGATGCGTTCTCGGCTGAGTGGAGTCACTTGCGGGAGTGGCTTCACGCCCTAGTTTCGCCCTTCGTGGAACCCGCCACGGAAGGGGATGTGCACATTAATGGGACAGGGTTATCGCTCGGTATGATGAGCGGGGCTTAGGTGGGAACGCTGCGGTCCCCCACCGGCGGGGTCCGGTCCAAAGGACGTCGGTGACGGAGATGGAGTGGAGTGCCGATTGTGTATGATTGCTTGAGCCGTGTTGGTTGTTGTACCGTTGATATATAACTTGTGTAAATAGTATCGACCCCGTTTAAATGTTTTAAAAACGTGGTGATCCATTCGGGGTGGTGAGCGGTTATTGAGCGGTATGATATGATGCGTACGGGATAGGCCGGGATGAGTCATCACGTTGCGGTTAGAAGTCTTCCATTTGTGTCGACGATGTCTAGTAGCTTGATAGTTTTATCGTAGACGGATTGAGTACTTTGTAATTCCTTTGACAGTTTTGGTTTGAGATATGTAATCACTTAAATTATATTTACTATTTAAATATGTTTCTTTATTGTCTTATGATTATCATTGCCTCGGGTAACCGAGATGGTAATATCCTTAAACCTGAGTGGTCCTGGTAAGGCACTTGGAGTATGGGGGTGTTATAAATGGTATCAGAGCGACGATCCTGAAACCTGTAACCAATGAACCCAATAAACATAGGGAGTCAAATAAAATGAACCCGGGGTAAAAGTTGTAGGGGCTAATGCAAAGGCTTGGGAGACGTCCTAAAGTCGCGAACTCGCCCTACAATTTTGAACCGGTCACCATGGGATATGAGTCAGGATCGCTATGTGTTTATCTTGTGAATTGTGTACCTATATGGTGATGTGTGGTATGAATCAGTGGATGTATGTATGTGGAGAATGGGGAATATGTAGGAAAGATGGTGATGATGTGATTTCGTAAGTTATTGATTGAAAGCATGATAGTTGTTTTACAAGATGGCATTATAGAAATACGGAAAGAAAGTTTGTTTGATTTGAGTTATACATAGAGTTATGTATACATATATGTTGTTGGTAGTGTTGTACGAGTTTATATAGTTGAAAGTTTGAGTAAGAGCATGAATAATTGATGGAAAAAGATGATAATTGTTGCATGATAATATGAATTTTTTTTTTTAAAGCATGTTGTATGATGGAAGAGATTTTATAAGGTTGTTATGCTAGTAACATGTGGATATGATACTTGATGTCATATAATTGTGATTTGTTTACGTAAAGTTATATAATAAAAACATGTACGTAATATGTGATTGGTAAATTGAGTGATGCATGTGCATAATGGATGTTGTTGCTTGGCTTTTGAAGTTAGTAACATGTGGTTAGGGATACTGGTTTTATGAGCATCGAGTTGTTTTTGTTTACCATGTTGTCATTTAAGTTGTTTGGAAGTAAAAGCAAGTAGTTGTGTTTTCGATTATAGCAAGGTTGTCTTTAAACTGTTATAACTTGAGATGCATAAATGATTTTAATGTGATTCAAATTGGAGGTGATAGCTTGTTCTTTTACGATTCTAACGATAGGTCACACGCCCAAAACGACCAAGAAATGAGTGAGTTATGACTGTTTTACGAAAACTGGACAGTGCTGAGAAATGCAGAGGTACTCGATCGAGTAGCCTTGATACTCGATCGAGTAGGGGGGGACTCGATCGAGTACGTTAGTTACTCGATCGAGTAGCCCTGATAATTTGTTTTACGTGCTTCTGATCTTCACCTACTCGATCGAGTAAGTCACTTACTCGATCGAGTGTCCTGTACTCGATCTAGTGACCCCTGTTTTGGGTCATATGCTTATCTTTTGAATTTGTTGCATATTATGTTTAATTCAAAGTTTTTATTTTGCTTCTTTATGCATTGTTTTACATGTATGTTGGTCTTGACGCGTAAGTTACCCAATCTTGTGGTGTAGTGAGTGGCACCTGTGCTGAGTATGAGTTCGGTGGGAGGACATGAGTTATACGTGGTTGTAATAGATAGTGGAAAAAGAAAAGGAAGATTGTTATGGCTTAATTGAGACATAGTGCATGTTTTCTGAGATGAAATGAGATGAGTGATATGAGTGTGTGTTGAGTAACGTAAAAGTAAGTGAATGTGGGCAATGGATAATGTGAGTCTAAGGAACGTGAGAATGAAAGGATTGAGAGTAAGGATATGGATAGTGACAACTTGAGATGTGTACAGATTTATGGAGGGAGATAGTTAAGAGCCGTGTGGGTTAAGAATATACATAATGAAAGTTCGTTTTAAAGGGGTTGAGAAGAGTGGTATATAGTGAACTTTGTGGAGATATGTCGCGGGGTGGAGATTTGGCTTATTAAAAGATGAAACTATTGTGGGTTTTCCTTGGGCAGTTAGCGGTATGAAAGGAATTTTGATTTCTAGAGATGTAAGAAGGGAGATGCAATTGTTGAACAGTAAACGTTGATTCTATAGATGGATTAGTGGCAAGGGTGATTGATGACATAATAAGAGAATATTTGTGGTAAGAAAGAGTGAGATGATATCGATATGAAATAATTAGATGTGAGTTTTGGAGCAGTGAGGAAAGTAACCGGAACACTAAAGAGTTAGGTAGAAGTGATAAGGAGTTGAATGGTTAATTGATTTTGTAGAGTGTAAAAGAAAAGAATGAGGGGAATAAAACTAAGAAAATGTTGACAGGAGTTATGTGATATAGAGGTAAGGAGTCGTCGAGATGTGTGCTACCAAGCATGAGGATGTTAGTTAATGGTTATAGAGGAGTTTCGGGACAACATGATTAGTCTTGAGTTTTGAGGAATTCAGGAAAGTAAGAAGTTGGTAGAATATCTGCATGATATGAGATTTTGGTGGAGATTTAGATGATGATACAGTTAAGAATGGTATTGGGAACAATGTTGAAGTAATTTTGTTGATGGATTTGATGTTCGTTATTTGGGATGTTAACCAAAGATAGGAAAGAAATCGTGATATTTAGAGATGAGTGTAAGGATTTGATGTCCGGACAGTGGTACTGTTATGGTTTGTGACTAGTGGTTAAGGGTGATGGTATATTAGAAAGGTAACAATTCTGAAGCGGTTGATTTTGCAGAGACCAGGTTGATATGTATGGTTGTGAGAGAGTGTAAGATGTGGTTATATGAGGCGCTTGTTAGTAGTTGAGTATTAATAGTATGGTTACATTCGGCAGGGGGTGATGGATATGCGAATGGGAGAATATGTTATGAGGGGCATATGAGTTAAGCTCGGGCGGCAGGTAACCTATGTTGAGTGGTAACTTACGTGATCAGGACTGACCAGTTGGATGTGATTACGGGTCTATGATGTGTATAAATGTTGTGTGAGGTTTTGACCTCACAAGAGGTGGTATAGTGTGATTATTATAAAGTCATATTTGAATGTTCTGTAATGCATGTTGAGTACGCTAATCTAATTGAATGGTATTCAAAAAGGTAATAATTTGAGTGATCTGGCGTGACTGGTTATGCTTGTATGTATTCATGATACATGTTAATCTGTGATATGGTAATGGGATGATATTCAGGGGGTTATCTGTTTAATTCATATAATATGTTGCGATGTGATTTAGTAAAGTGGGTTTGAATAAGTTTTTCTTGTCTGAGAAGTTATTTTGAGTCAGTGTTTGTGGGAATTGTATGTAGCTGTGATGTCTATCGATGTGGTTGATCTGCCTCGGGTGGTGATCCGGGCACGGTACTTAGTGTTGTGATGCGGATATTTTCACACTGCGGTGTGGTTGTTGGTGGCGGTGTTGCGATGCAGTCACCGGTTGTGGTGGAGTAGGCGAGATGTTTATGATTCGAGTTTCGAAAGTACATACCAGTTATACATAGATTGTTGTTTTGTTTGATGTTGCTCCCTGCGAGTTTCAGTTTGTGCAGATAGACAGTTGTCTTGTTTATTGATGTTTTCTTTACCAGTTTCAGTTTGGGAATGAGGGTAGAGTGTGATATAAAATAGAATTGTATATATTTTCGTTGTTGTCATGGTATAGTGATATTCTGTTGATGGGACACGGTTGAGAGAGGTTGTTACAGTAATTTTTGATCTTGTTTTAAGACGAGGCATCGGTAGTCATAGTCATGGCAAGTGATTCATGGAACATGTGTTGTAATGATCTGAAAGATACAGGTGGTTCATAATCCTTTGTTGAGACAGTGAGTGTAGGGTGATTGGAGGAATTAGTGTCACGTTAAGTTATGTATGAGTTTTGCGGTAATGAAGGAAAGAACTTGAGGATCTAGTGTGAATGTGCGTAACGAGTGTGGATAATGAGTTATGCTTTTGGGAGATAGGTGTTTTACATAGAGAGGTATGTTGTTTTGCAGTAATAATGGAGAGTTAGTATGGTGCTTTTGCTACGAGTTTTATGGTATAGGTTAGGTGGTATGCCGAATGAGTTGAGGTATGAGAAATGTTTAAGTAAGAAAGCCTTGGATATATGCATGGCGAGTGTTTATATTATAGGTGGTTATCCTTGACATGCGGTGGTGACGAGGATAATGAGACGATATAGCTAGGATTTAGTATTAGTGAGTTACGAGGACGTAACATTTATCTTAAGAGCAGTAGGATGCGATAAAAGAGATTTTGATGGTTGTTCATATGGTAGTATATTTGGAAGTAGAGTGTTGGTGTAGCATAAGATATGGATTTGTATATGTTGTGGTTGATAGTGTTAAAAGGTCATGGACGTGCTTGTAGTAGTTCGATGTTGGGAATGCGAGAATACTTCGATAGTGTTGACAGTTGGATGATGAGGTTATGAGTGTGAGTAAACTTCGAGGACGAAGTTCCTTTTAAGGGTGGTAGAATGTAACATTCCGTTTGATGTTTATGTAGTTGGTTATGTATGGAGTTAGTGTCGGGAGAGTTTATGATGTAGTTGATACGACATCGTGAGCGAGGTGTGGAGGTAGGAATAGTTGGTAGAGTTGGTGTTAAGAGTTCATGGTTTCATGTTTTGTAAGTTGGGGTTTTGTTATGAGTTCTTAGTAGCTTTGTTGCGTCTTGACCGAGTTAGTATGTTTGTTTTTATGTATGGGTTGAACTTCGGGGACGAAGTTCTTTTTAAGGAGGGAAGACTGTAATACTACGGTTTTATGAGTCTCTGGGTACTCTTATCGAGTAGGCCTTACTCACGTCGAGTAAGGGTGTGTTGCGTTTTAAAATAGTTTCGACTGTTGGGTACTCGATCGAGTAACTTAGATACTCGATCGAGTAAGGGGGCACTCGATCGAGTACCTTAGCTACTCGATCGAGTAGCCGGTTTACGGGGAATGATTTGACGGGTTTTGCTAATAACGCGAGTTTGATATAAAAGGTTTCCGTCAGTTTATTTAATCACTTTTAACCTTTCTAAACCCTTCAAAAGAAAAAGGAGTTACGTAGTTATCTCTCGTCGCGTTGTTGGCAAATCCTCAAGGCTAGGAGTGTCGGATCATCTTGTTCTTTGCATCATAGTGTTCCTTGCGTCAAGGGTAAGATCTACATACCAATTTTATACTGTTTCTTTGAGTTTGTTTAAAACCCTAATTGGGTAGATTTGGGGGTTTTGGGAGGGTTATGTTGATTAGGTGATAATTGTATGATTATGTGTATAGGAGAAGGGTTCGTAGAGGAAAGATTTTGATACAGCTGTTGAGACCGTCTGATTGTGTTGCTGTTCCAGGTAGGGTTTCCCTACTCGGTATTACTTACATAATGTGTGGTGATTGTGCTGTAGTTAGTGTAATTGGTTGATTCAGACGGTTGTTGATATTGTGATTGTGATTGTTTGTCCGTGGTTCTCGAGATGCGTTCTCTACGAGTGGAGTCACTTGCGGGGAGTGGCTTCACGCCCTAGTTTCGCCCTTCGTGGAACCCGCCACGGAAGGGGATGTGCAAATTAATGGGACAGGGTTATCGCTCGGTATGATGAGCGGGGCTTAGGTGGAACGGGGTGCGGTCCCCCACCGCGTGGTCGGGTCCAAAGTGGATGATCGGTGACGGAGATGGAGTTGAGTGCCTGATTGTGTATGATTGCTCGAGTTGTGTTGGTTGTCAGATCGTTGATATATAACTTGTGTAAATAGTAATCGACCCGTTTAAATGTTTTAAAAACTGTGGTGATCCATTCGGGGTGGTGAGCGGTTATTGAGCGAGTATGATATGATGCGTACGGATAGCCGGGATGAGTCATCACGTTGCGCTTAGAAGTCTTCCGTGTGTCGACGATGTCTAGTAGCTTGATAGTTTTATCAATAGACGGAGTGAGTACTTTGTAATTCCTTTGACAGTTTTGGTTTGAGATATGTAATCACTTAAATTATATTTACTATTTAAATATGTTTCTTTATTGTCTTATGATTATCATTGCCTCGGGTAACCGAGATGGTAATATCCTTATCCCTGGGTGGTCCTGGTAAGGCACTTGGAGTATGGGGGTGTTACAGTGGTGGCCAATCTAATCACAAGAAAGGCAACCACAATCAGTCTAAAGGGTTTTCTTCTGGGTCAGGGTTCATTGCTGGAGCTTCCTTTGGGCGTGGCCGTGGAAGTGGTAGTGGTAGTTGGGGAGTGACCTGCTATAGCTGTGGTGGTGTAGGCCACAAGAGACATGAGTGCACAAGTGCACCGGGAACTTTCCAGAGACCTGCGCAGAGCTATGCGAGCAATAGACCACCGGGTCATGGCCAAACCGGGAAGTCGAGTTACCAGTGGAGGCAACCGCAACGGCGGTAATTCTTATCAGAAACCACCAACGAACAACAACAACAATCAAGGGTCGGTGCTAAGCCGACCACATCACCAAGATCTTGTCCAGGGAGGTGGACAGAAGACCAGTGGAAAGTTATTCATGATGGAGAAGAAAGCAGTTGAGGAGGATGCACACGTTATCACCAGTACTTTTCTTGTTAATGGTATCCATACCTTTGTTTTGTTTGATTCTGGGGCTTCTCAATCGTTTGTATCTTCGAGTCATGTTAAACGGTTGGGTTTAAGGGTGTATGAGTCTGTCAGTGAGAAAGTTTTTATACCTTCGGGTGAGTCTGTATCTTGTGGGAGGTTATATAGGGATATACCTATGATAGTTGGGCAAGTTGATTTCCCTGTAGACTTGCTAGAGTTTCCTTTTGATGGTTTTGAGATGATAGTTGGGATGGATTGGCTGGGAAAGTATAAAGCTAAGATAGACTGTCATCAAAAGAAAGTGTCTTTAAGAGGTCCTAAGGGCATTAGTGTGTCTTATCGTGAGTTTCTAGTCAAACCCAAAGTTAAGTTGATTGCAGCTGTTACTTTGAAGTCATATCTGAGGAAGGGATGTCCTTTGATATTGTGCCATGTGAGAGATGACCGGATAGAGGGTCCGACGCGTTGATCGGATACCGGTGGTGGGAGAGTTTGAGGATGTGTTTCCAGAGGAGATTCCGGGGTTGCCGCCGGGAAGAGAGATAGATTTCACAGTAGAGTTGAAACCAGGGACGGGGCCAATCTCTAAGGCACCGTACCGTATGGGTCCTAAGGAGATGGAGGAGCTTAGGAAACAGTTGGATGATTTGATAGAGAAGGGATACATTAGACCTAGTGTATTGTCGTGGGGAGCGCCAGTTCTTTTTGTAAAGAAGAAAGATGGGAGTCTGAGGTTGTGAATAGACTATAGAGAGTTGAACCGAGTGACGGTGAAGAATAAGTATCCTTTGCCAAGGATAGCTGACTTGTTTGATCAGTTGAGTGGTGCATCAGTCTTTTCGAAGATTGATTTGAGATCGGGGTACCATCAAGTGAAGATTAGAGAGGTGGACATACCAAAGACGGCTTTCACGTCGAGGTATGGCCATTATGAGTATGTGGTGATGCCGTTTGGGTTGTCTAATGCACCGGCAGTGTTTATGGATTTGATGAATAGGATCTTTAGACAGTTTTTGGACAAGTTTGTAGTGGTGTTTATCGATGACATCCTAGTCTACTCTAAGACTAAGGAGGAGCATGAGGAGCTTCTGAGGATCGTGTTGCAAACTTTGAGGGAGCATGAGTTGTATGCTAAGCTATCCAAGTGTGAGTTCTGGTTAGAGAAAGTTGCTTTTCTGGGGCATGTGATCTCTAAAGATGGAGTAGCTGTGGATCCGACAATGATAGAAGCAGTGACAAAGTGGGAAGCACCAAAGAATGTTGCTGAGATCAGAAGTTTCTTGGGTTTAGCTGGATACTACAGACGGTTCGTGCAAGATTTCTCCAAGATAGCTAGACCTATGACAGCGTTGATGAGGAAAGAGAACAGGTTTCGTTGGGATGAGAGTTGTGAGACGGCGTTCCAAACATTAAAGGAGCGTTTGACCACAGCTCATGTCTTAGCATTGCCTGAAGGGATCGAGAACTTTGAGGTTTATACAGATGCCTCAAAGAACGGGTTGGGATGTGTGTTGATGCAGAACGGTAAAGTGATTGCCTATGCTTTTAGGCAATTGAAGCCTTATGAGGAGAACTACCCTACTCATGATCTGGAGTTGGGTGCAGTGGTGTTTGCTCTCAAGATATGGAGACATTACCTTTATGTAGCAATCTTTAAGGTATTTTCTGATCACAAGAGTCTCAAGTATATTTTCACTCAAAAGGAGTTGAACATGAGACAGAGGAGGTGGATGGAGCTGATTGGCGATTATGACATGGAAATTATCTACCATGAAGGGAAGGCCAATGTAGTTGCTAATGCTTTGAGTAGGAAGAGTGTACATTCTCTGTGTACAGCTCTATCTTTGATGAGGCTGAGAGATGAGGTAGCGAGGTTTGGGATACACATGATGTAGAAAGGAGATGCCATGGGTGATATGACAGTGCAGCTTGAGTTTTATGATGACATTCGAGGTAAGCAGGCGTTGGATCCTAAGATAGTGGAGTGGAGAGCTGGAGTAGAGAAAGGGACAGTGTCTCGATTCTCCATTCACACAGATGGTAGTTTGAGGTTTGATGGTAGGTGGTGTGTTCCTAATGATGAGGAGTTGAAAAAGACTATCATGACAGAGGCGCATTGCACACCATATTCAGTTCATCCAGGTGGTGACAAGCTATATAAGGATTTGAAGAACACGTTTTGGTGGCCTGGAATGAAGAAAGAGACCGCTGAGTTTGTGTCCCGTTGTTTGACATGCCAGAGAGTTAAAGGGGAACAACGACGACCACAAGGTAAGATTCAGTCTTTAACGGTACCTGAGTGGAAGTGGGAATCCATTTCCATGGATTTTATCGTGGGTTTGCCAAAGAGTCAACAAGGTAACAACATGATTTGGGTAATAGTGGATCGACTGACCAAGTCAGCTCACTTTGTTCCAATGAAAGATACATGGACTAAAGCACAATTGGCTATAGCCTATCGAAAGAACGTGCTTAAGTTATATAGAGTCCCTAAGGACATAGTGTCTGACAGAGATGCGAGATTTATATCAAGGTTTTGGAAAGAGTTGCAGGAATCGTTGGGAACAACTTTGAAGATGAGTACAGCATTCCATCCTGTGACAGATGGGCAGACTGAGAGAACAATCAAGACTCTTGAGGATATGTTGCGAGCTTGTGTGATGGATTTTGGTGGTAGCTGGAACAGAGGTTGGACTTGATAGAATTTTCTTACAATAACAGCTATCACACTAGTATTGGTATGGCACGGTTTGAGGCTTTGTATGGGAGGAGATGTAGGAGTCCGGTTTGTTGGGACGATAGTGCTGAGGCAGTGGTTTTAGGACCAGAGATGGTGCATGAGATGGTGGAACAGATTAAGATGATCAGGGAACGGATGAGAGCAGCTCAGGATAGGCAAAAGAGTTATGCAGATCTACACCGCCGAGATATAGAGTTTCAGGTTGGGGACAAGGTGCTTTTGAAAGTGTCTCCTATGCGTGGGGTTATGAGATTTGGGAAGAAAGACAAGTTAAGTCAGAAGTTTATCGGGCCTTATGAGATCTTAGAGCGAGTTGGGGAAGTTGCATATCGTCTGGCTTTACCAAAATTACGTTAGAGAGAGTGCATAATGTGTTTCATGTATCGCAGCTGCGGAAGTATGTGAGTGATCCGTCACATGTGTTAGAGGCAGAGAACTTAGAGCTAGATGAATCCTTATCATATCTTGAGGTGCCTAAGCAGATTCTTGACCGAAAGGTTAGGAAGATTAGGAGTGGTGAGACAGTTTTGCTTAAGATCCTTTGGTCTAACCACGAGACTGAGGAAGCTACATGGGAGCCAGAGGAAGCTATGAAAGAGCGATACCCTTTTCTGTTTGATCAGGTATGTGTGGTTACGAGGACGTAACCTTGTTTCTTTTAGGGGGGTAGGAGATGATCGCGAAGTGTTTTTAAGAGTTTTATACCCTTTTTGTATGTTGTGTCGGTATGTTTGACTGGATGAGTTGGGTTAGTAACATGTTTTATGTTGAGTTTTGTTTTGGTAGTGAGTCGGAAGTGTTGGGGGAGTACCTTTGTTTAGTAGTGGTTTGAACTTCGGGGACGAAGTTCTTTTTAAGGAGGGAAGATTGTAATACTCCGTATTTATGAGTCTTCGGGTACTCTATCGAGTAGGCCTTACTCTGTCGAGTAAGGGTAAGTTGCATTTTAAAATAGTTTCTGACGTGTTGGGTACTCGATCGAGTAACTAGGATACTCGATCGAGTAAGGGGGGTACTCGATCGAGTACCTTGGGTACTCGATCGAGTAGCCGGTTTACGGGGAGTTTTTCTCGGGTTTTGTTAATTATGCGATTAAGATATATAACCTTCGTCGTCATTATTCTAAACACTTTTGCAAAACCTAATTTACTGTTAAAGAGAGAAAGCAAGTACGTTCTTCATCCTAATCGCATTGTTAGCAAATCCCGGAGTTTGGAAGGTCGGTTTTCATCGTTGGTTATACCGTTGAGATCCTTGCGTCGAGGGTAAGATCTATGTACCCTTTTTGTTGTCTTTCCTTTGTTTTGGTTAAACCCTAATATAGGAGTTTGGGGGTTTTTGAGTAGTATGTGATTTGGTAGCATTTGTATGTTGTATAATAGGAGGAGGTTTCGTAGAGGAAGCTTTTTGATACAGCTGTAGAGACCGTCTGATAGTGTTCTTTCCAGGTAGGATTTCCTACTCAGTATTAGTCCCATAATGGGATGATTGTTGATGTGTTGAGATTGATTGTTTGCTATAGTAATTGTATTGTGATTGTGATTGTGATTGTGATTGTGATCGTTGTCTATGGTTCTCGAGGCGTGTCCTCGGCCGAGTGGGGTCACTTGCGGGAGTGGCTTCACGCCCTAGTTTCGCCTTCAGTGGAACCCGCCACAGAAGGGATGTGCACATTAATGGACGGGGTTATCGCTCATTATGAGGAGCGGGGATTTGGTGGGTACGGCTGCGGTCCCCCATCGCGCAGGATCGGTCCAAAGGGATGATCGGTGATTGAGATTGTTGGAATTGGTGTGGTTGTGTGTGTGACGATTAAGCTGTCTGTTTATCTTATTGTTGATATATATTGAGTTGTGTGATTAGTAATTGACCGGTTGTTGTTTTGTAAACTGCGGTGATCCATTCGGGGATGGTGAGCAGATATTGAGCAGGTATGAGATGAGTACTGGGATAGCTGGGATTGCCACGATATGATGATAGAAGTCTTCCGCTGTAGCTTAGTAGTTTCTTTACATTTCAGTTAGAACAGTAAACAGTCAATTTGAGAACATGTAATATACTTTTGGTTTTGGTTTCGAGATTGTAACCTTTCACTAAGTATTTCTATTTAAACGTTGTTTCTTTATTGTTTATTTGATTATCATTGCCTCGAGTAACCGAGATGGTAATATCTTCATACCTGAGTGGTCCTGGTAAGGCACTTGGAGTATGGGGGTGTTACAGTCTTTCCTTAGCATATTCATGTTTATTGTTGTTGTTATTAAATTCAAAAGCATGAGTAGCTAAATCCTTTTGTGTTAAGATTAGGGGAGCCATGGTAGTAAAGTGACGATGTCGTGAATAGGCTAGATGATTAATTGTGAGAATCTGTGACCATAGCAATATAACTGTAATATGTTTAGTTGAGTGCACGCTTTTAAACCCCTTAATCTGGTTAAATTCGCTCCTAGATCGAAAGATTGGAATGAACAGACCTACTATGAACAGTAGACTACCCTAATGAGGACGGAAGTTAAGTTAGTTGTAATCTAGGGTGGATAGCTGACCGGAAGGACCTTTCCTTTGCCCTTCTCACAGTAGATCATCTGGATTGTTTATGACTGAGTTAGTAAACTGCCATGTCGTGGTGATGACGATAAGGAGAAAATATAGCTAAGGATTTAGTATTAGTGAGTTATGAGGACGTAACATTTGTTTTAAGACGCGTAGGATGCGATAAAAGAGAGTTTCATGGTTGTGCATGTGGTAGTATAATTGGAAGTAGAGTGTTGGTGTAGCATAAAGGATGGATATTTGTTGTGATTGATTTTATTTAAGGGCATGGCCGTGCGTGTAGTAATTCGATGTATAGGAATGGAAGAATACTTTGATAGTGTTAACGGTTGGATGATGATGTTTATGAGTTCGAGAGTGTTGACAGTGGCATGATGATGTTTATGAGTGTAAGTAAACTTCGAGGACGAAGTTCCTTTTAAGGGTGGTAGAATGTAACATTCCGTTTGATGTCTATGAGTGTCTTGATATTGAATTGGCTAGTGGATGATATATTACGGAGCTAGCAGCGTTTGTGGACGGTAGTTGGTAGTGTATGGAGTTAGTGTCGAGAGAGATATAATGGAGTTGATACGATATTGTGAGCCATGTTGTGGAGGTAGGAATAGTTGGTGGAGTTGGTGTTATGAGTTCATGTTTGGTAGGTTGGAGTTTTTTTGAGTTCTTAGTCGTGTTGTTGTGTCTTGATCGAGTTAGTATGTTTGTTTGTTTTTGAGTATAGGTGAACTTCGGGGACGAAGTTCCTTTTAAGGAGGGAAGACTGTAATACTACGGTTTTCTATGTCTATGGGTACTCTATCGAGTGGCCCTTACTCTGTCGAGTAAGGGTGTTTTGATTTACGAAACAGTAGTCTGTCTGTAGGGTACTCGATCGAGTAGCCTTGGTACTCGATCGAGTAAGTGGTACTCGATCGAGTACGTTAGTTACTCCATCGAGTAGGTCGGTTAATGGGCATTATTTTGACGGGTTTTGTTAATAACACGGATTAGTATATAATTCATATCGTCATCTTTGTTAAACACTTTTACAAACCTAATAATCTTAAAAAGGAGATTGAGGCTACGTTATTCGCATCATCCGTGTTATTGGCAAATCCCGGAGCTTGAGAGGTCGGATTTCATAATTCTTTGTGTCCTTGTGATCATTGCGTCGAGGGTAAGATCTACATACCAATTTTATAGCGTTTAGTGAACTTTGTTTAAACCCTAAATGGGTAATTTGGGGGTTTTGGGTGTTTGATTGGCTTAGTAGTAATTGCATAATTGTACATGTGTTTATAGGAGGAGATTTCGTAGAAGAGCATTTCGATTAGCTGCTTGTGACGGTCTTGTGATTGCTTATTTTAGGTAGGGTTTTCCTACTCAGTATTGGCTACATAATGTGTGGTGATTGTTGTTGTGATTATTGGTTAATTATATTGTTGGTTGATTTTGACGGTTGTTGGCTGTATATTGTTGATTGATTGTGTATCAGTCTGTGTTCTCGAGGTGCATCCTCGGCTGAGTGGAGTCACTTGCGGGAGTGGCTTCACGCCCATGATTCGCCTTCTGTGGAACCCGCCACAGAAGGGATGTGCACATTAATGGACGTGGGTTTATCGCTCGATGGAGATGAGCGGGGATTTGGTGGGTATGGTTGCGGTCCCCCACTAGCGGTGTGGAGTATCTGTTGCGATGGGTACTCTGGCAAGGCTACACACTTTAGTGTGTATTCAGTTACGTGGAGATTGTTCATGGAGACCGGGGTTTGATGTGACGATTGTGCTGTTTGATAATTGTTGTATTGCATCTTGTTTTGTGTAATAAGTACTGACCCCGTTTAAATGTTTTAAAAACTGTGGTGATCCATTCGGGGGTGGTGAGCAGTTATTGAGCAGGTATGAGCTGATGCGTATGGGATAACTGGGAGGAGTCACCACGATGCAGTTTAGAAGTTTTCCGATGTGTCTGATAGTTTTATAGTCTTTTGATAGTAGACAGTTTTGGAGAACTTGTATCTCTTTATCAGTTTTGGTTTTTGGCATGTAATCACGTTAAATGTTATTTACTATTTAAGTATGTTTCTTTATTGTCTGATGATTATCATTGCCTCGGGTAACCGAGATGGTGACGTTCTTATACCTGAGTGGTCCTAGTAAGGCACTTGGAGTATGGGGGTGTCACACCCATTTCAATTAAACATAAAATGATCGAATTTTCTTTAATTTAATAGTCCAAGTTTCAAAATTTCTCAATGATCCTTCAAACAGAAAATAAGCAAAATTCAAGCAGCATAAGATCATACAAAGGCTCATCAAAACCAATTATGCAAAACAGCGAAAAAAAATTAACCGGACAATAAATGAAATACACCACAGAAGAAGGGCTAACAATTTATGACACGTAAGAGTCGTAACACCGTATAAATGAAAACAGCAACCACAATCAGAATCCTAGTCCAAACTGGAGTAAATTTTTACCAAGACAACCATTCCCTCTACACATCCATACACCATAGTACCAACATTTAAAAGAATAATTCACATCACACCAACCTCGCAGGATAATAAGTGCACAATAACAAAGAATCCATACTACATATAAAAGAAGGGTTTACATCTAAGCAGTTGATCTTGAAGGATGTGAACATTGCGAGTTTACGACTGAAGCAAGTAGATACTTCTAACCCATGCATGAATAAGGATTCAACGTCAAATTGAGAAAACCTCCATAATACTACTTTTTATTACTACGTAACTTTCAACATATACTCCCTGATAGACCAATCTAGTTTATCCTCTACTGCACTTTTCAACCAGGATATCTCTGAGCAAGTCAAGTGACTGTAAAATAATTTCATGCCAAAAAGTTGTGCCTGAGAACTACCTCTACACAAGTACACAACCATAAAATGTTGGCCTAAATACAGTCATACACTCATACATCTACTTTCCATCCTTAACACAAATGAAAAAAGCGCATTTGAATTGTTGCCAAGTCATTTCATCTAAATAATTCTACCATCACGGGGAGATCCACACATGCCTACATCAAAATCAACACAACATAGCATATTGTAAAACAAAATTAAGATTGGCGTTTTGGTACCAAGACACACGATCAGTCTGACACCTGACGGTCCATGAACATTTAAGATTCATGCTGCTCCGGAGCTTGAGCTAGGAACATATACACATCTTACAGGCAGAAAAATGTATGACAAATATTTTTTTACTCATTTTTTATCATCCCAAATTCTTGTTTAGGACGGAGCTATCATACTCCGTATCATTTAATTCACATACAGTAAATAAAGAAAGATAGGGATTTAAGATTGACGTTTGAAAATGTGAACACACAAGTATAGTGAAAATATGTGAAAATCACGACACGAGAACGGAGATCAAATACCCTACTCGAAAGAATGCAACCAACAAAACAGAATAGTGAGGAAGAGCCAAACCTACAAATAGTAAACACCTTTGAGTTTCGACATAAGACAGACGCCAGACACCAGCTCCGAATTGATCCGCAACAAAACCCTAAAATTCCAACACCTCCGATTGATCCGCAACAAAACCCTGCAACACCATCAACTCCGATTGATCCGCAATAAAACCTTATAATTTGATTAGCAATCCAAAACAATCGAAATCCCCAATTTAATTGTGAACCATAGTCCATAACCCTAATTCGTCATATTTTAGTGATCTGGGAAATTAGGTTGATTCAAGTGATGAATTTTAGATGGAACCCGATTATTTGAAGCAATTTGTGTGAGATTTGTGAAGGTTTATTAGAGGAGAAGTGAATTTGGGAAGAATTAGGAGAGTAGCATTTTATGAGAGAAGCAAATGAGTGTCGAAGGAGGACGAAAAGAGTGTTGTTGGAGTGTGAGACAGTGAGAGTGATGGAGGGCAGGGGAAGGATAGGTTAAGTTAGAAGGGAAGGATGAGATTGAGGGTGAGAGATCGACGGTGTATATTTGGCAGCTACTATTCATCGCTACAGTTACTCCACTTCACTCTTTTTAAAGGGTAGGGATTTTATTTTCATTAAAGGGTAAGCATACAGTACAATTTTTTTATCTCTTTTATATGATTTGATAATAAAATTCATTTCATAAAGTTTGATCATTTTCGGTAAATAACATTAAAATTAATTCAGTTTATAATATTTTTTTTAAAAAAATAAAATAATTAATTTAATACCAGTAAACAATTTGGAGTCAAAATCATTTTACTAGATTTATAATTTATATATTTCTAATTTAATTTCATGTTGAATTATATTTGTATTAGTTAATCGAACATATTTATGAATAACAAAGTTTTTAAAAATAGACCCGTACATTGCCAATGGCATATTTGGAACGATTTTTTTAAAAGAATGCTCAAAAATAAAGTATTTGTCGTTTTGGGTTGTTTTGAAAATATTTGTCAAAATGGTGTCCACGTAGGCTCGGGAATTCTTAACCTGGAACACGGAATAGACACGTCATTGACTCATTGGCAATGCGTATTTATACTGTGTAAGAAAACAGTGGCCTAAGAAAATAGGAGGCGGAAATACGCCATTGTAAGCGGCTGGTATCCTACAATAAACCCGCCAATCCGTTTGGCGTGTCTCTAAAATGCTTTCATCATTGTTTCATTGGCATGCCTCTAATAAATCCCCTCAAAAAAACTCATCATCCTTCGTTACCTTCTTTGATCACAAATCTCTCATCATCTTAATTAATTACCTTCTTGGATTCTCTGTGTTTATTTGCAAACCCCAACACCTTTACAGCTTCACTATATCACTACCATAGCCACATCACTAGTTCACTACAAGTCAACCACCGACCCGCTTCCTCCATCTCCCTGCTCCCCACATGCAATTTTGTTGTAATATCGATCTTCACATAACATTAATCCAATCAAATATAATTCTTTCGATTTTAGAAGGCGGGTCAATCTCCATTTTTGTTGGGTATTCCTTATATGTGTGGATCATATCATTTTGATTGAACAATAAAGGTATTTAAATTAGTTATAGGTTTGTTGGTTATTGATTGATTGAATTGCAGATTGAATTATGGGTTTGTCTATTCCGTGTATATGGAGGTGGGCGAATGATCCAATCAAAGAGCAGCAAACACGCCGTTCTGAATGGCGTTTCTCAAAGAGTATACACGCTATAGCAAATGGCGTGTCTCCATTTTTTTCCCCATTTCTAGTTTTACGGTAAACATGCCATTCCGAATGGCGTGTCTATTCCGTGTTCCAGGTTAAGAACTCCCGAGCCAAGGGCGTCTTAAAGTAAATAGAGGCCCGGTGTATCACAAAAAAATGAGGTCCCAAATATAAATGTAGAACTTTATTACACGTCGAAAATTGTATTAAATTTTATTAGTAAAGCTTATAAATTCGGTGGCCAAATCTGGAGACCTGGTTCCGCCGCCCGTGGTCGCACGGGGTAGTAGATACCCCTGCCCGAGCCTACATGGACATCATTTTGACAAATACTTTCGAAACCAACCCAAAATAACAAATACTTTATTTTTGAGCATTATTTTAAAAAATCGTTCTAGTTTTTGAGCTTTTTACGGAGTAATACTTTATTTGAGCTTATATGTATATTTTATAAGCTTTATTAGAAAGAAAATTGAACTCCTTCATATAAATGTTAAATTTAAAATATTATAATGAAGCTCTAAAAATAATACTCCCTCATATTCGGTATTTTCTTCCCCTTTGATGTGGGTACAAGATTTTAGGAGAATTATTAAAGAATGAATAAAGGAAGATGGTGGGGTTTGTGAATTGGAGAGAGGAATGAATAATTAGGAATTAAATAAGGAATTGTGAGTAAGGTGGGGTTTGGTAATATGAGAGATGGATGAATAAAATAAGAATAAAAGTTAGGTGGGGTTTGGTGATAGGAGAGAGGAGTGAATAAAATAAGAGTAAAAGTTTTCAAAATAAGAAATGGGAAGAAAACTTGAATAATCCAAAAATCAATATATATATATATATATATATATATAGGATCTCGTGCGAACTTAAAGTTCGGTGCGAACTTACGAACTAAACACAGACCATCAGATAAAGTAATCTAACGGCCAGAATTAAGCACACAGGCTAAAACCCAAAGGTCCCAAAAAACCCCTGACATTCAATCACCCCCCAATCCTCTTTCATTTCCTTCCACCAAATACGTTTCCCCAACCTTCCTAGCCACCACCCTCTGACGCCGGCCACCACGACGCAACTTAACAAGGCCCGTTTGTATTACGTGTCTATTGGGCTTAGGTTATTTGCCCTAGCTGTCGTATGTAATTCTATAAGTACGTTCGTACGATGAATAATAAAGCAAGCCATTCTATTGTGTCGTATCCTAGATTTGTCATGGTATCAGCCAAACCCTAAAAATAAAAATCATAAACCCTAAACGTGGTCTCGCCATGGTTGACGGCGATGACAAATCCGAGACGTCTGGGAGCACAAAAATAGAACCCTCTTCTCCTTACTTTGTCGGTCAAAATGACAAGCCAGGGGACCATATCACCGATGTCCGTCTGTCGCTCACCAATTTTGATGAGTGGACGTATTCTGTTCGTACTGCCTTGAAAGCACGTCGCAAGTATGTCTTCCTTAATGGCACGATTAATGAGCCTCAGCCACCATGTACGCCGGCTGATTGGGAGACAGTTCACTCACTGCTGGTTTCGTGGCTTCTCAACACCATCTCCCCTGAGGTAAAGTCGTTTCTCCCTAATTACGAAGATGCTAAACGGTTGTGGGATGCTCTCCATGAACGGTTTAACATCATCGATGGTCCTAAAATTCAGCAAATTAAGTCGGATATTCATGAGTGTCGTCAAACTGAATCTATGAGTGTAGCTGTATACTATGGGAGATTATGTCAGTTGTGGGATGAACTTGATAAATTTCAGCCCCTTATTGGTTGTAAGTGTCGTAAGTGTGAATGTGATATTGCTAAACAATACGGTGATCGTCGTGACTCGGACCATTTGCATCAATTTCTTCTGGGTTTGTTGCCTGTGTATGCCACGCTACGATCGTTTTTGTTGTCTCAGACCCCCTTGCCCACCCTCCATAGAGCGTTCAACTTAATCTCTCAGGAGGAACGGGTGCGTGGTCTGAACAGTGCGCCTACCCCAACCACTGAAGTGTCGTCGTTTGTAGTTCGGTCTAGTTCTGGTCCGTCTACTCCTCTTCCACGTCTCTCTTCTCAGCTGACTCGGACTGAGCGTCAGCAGTTGGTATGTTCAAATTGTAATCGCAAAGGTCATGACCGTAGTATGTGCTTTGATCTTCTCGATGAGCGGCCCGATTGGTGGTACGAGTTAAAGGGTATTAAGAAACCCAACAAGGGCAACTCAGGTCGAGGAAATGGAAATGGGTCTGGCCGTGGTGGACACGGACGTGGGGGAGGCAGGCAGGGTGGTGGTCGAGGTGATGAGAGCAAGACAGAGAACGGGGGTGGTGCTGTTCATGCTGCTGCTGTAGATGGAAAGGGTGAAGAGGTCACGGTATATGGCACTCCAAATCATACATTCTCTGGTAAGTGGCTTGTTGACACGGGTTGCTCTCATCATGTTACAGGTGATTCCAGTATTTTACGCGACCTGCAGAAGGTGCCCAGCCGTCTAGTAGGCCTTCCTGATGGCACGCACATCCGTGCATCACAAGCAGGACGTGTAGAACTCACACGCAATATCTCTCTTGATCCCGTACTTTATGTACCGAATTTACAATGCAATTTAATATCGGTATCACAATTAAGTGACGCTCTTAATTGTGAAATTATCACTAATGCTAATGTTTGTAATATACAGGACCGTCGTACGAGGGTGGTGATTGGAACGGCTGACCGATTGGATGGACTGTACTTCCTTCGACAAGAGCAACAAATAATCACGGGAACGGTAGCTGTTAGTTCAACAATAAATTTATGGCATAGTAGGTTGGGTCACCCGTCTGAGAAAGTAGTAAAATTGCTCCCTTTCTTACGTAATAGTAAAAACAATTTGACAAAACCGTGTGAGGTTTGTCATCGTTCTAAGCATGTTCGGAATAGTTTCCCATTAAGTAATAATAAAAGTAGTCGCATTTTCGAACTTGTGCATTGTGATCTTTGGGGGCCATATGACCCGTCGTTCAATGATTCCCGCTACTTCTTTACTCTTGTTGACGATTATTCGCGCGGTGTATGGATATATTTATTGCGTAACAAAACAGAGGTTTATAATAAATTTATGGAATTCTCAGCCATGGTCACGCGACAGTTTTCTGTCAATATTAAAATCGTCCGCAGCGACAATGGTACAGAGTTTAATTGTCTTAAACCGTATTTCAGCGAACAGGGTATACTATTCCATACGTCATGCGTTGGGACTCCTCAACAGAATGGACGGGTTGAGCGTAAGCATCAGCACTTGCTTAACGTGGCGCGTGCCTTGCGATTTCAAGCTAATCTTCCGATTCGATTTTGGGGGGAATGTGCTTTGGCTGCAGCACATTTGATTAATCGTACTCCATCTGTTTTGTTGGGTGGTATTACTCCATATGAGGTATTGTTCAAGACTCCGCCTCAGTTTGATCGTCTCAAAGTCTTTGGTTCACTTTGTTTTGCACATAATCAGAAAGCTAAATCCGATAAATTTGCGAGTCGTAGTCGTAAATGTGCATTTATGGGGTACCCCGCTGGGAAAAAGGGTTGGTATTTATATGACCTTGATGCTCATGAATTCTTCGTCTCTCGGGATGTAACGTTCTATGAAGATCAGTTCCCGTTTCACAATGCTCCCCTCACCTCTCCGTCATCTCCTGTTACGTCCAATGACTATGTTGTCGATTGGGATTCTCCGGATGAGCCCGTTTGTATTGAAGAATCACGGGTGGAAGAGGGTGTAGCTCACGGTGATGTTGACATCCCCCTTGAACAACCAGCGGGTGAGTCGGGCACGGTCATAGAGGCAGAGGTTACTAATAGTGAAGAGAGTAGTGCGGGTTCAAGCGGTACAGCTGGCCATAATGACACGGGTGCTGCTCCAGTATTAGGGCGTGGTCATCGTACGAAAATACCTAATCAAAACCTACGTGATTATGTTGTTGGAAGTATAGGTCACAATGACAGTCCGTCCAATGTCTCTCAGGTCAGCGTAACATCACCACTCTCAGGTACGCCGTATCCCCTTGTTAATTACATTGTTAGTGATAAATTTTCTATGGAGCATCGTATGTTTTTGGCAGCCATTACAATGCACAGAGAGCCACGGTCCTTCAAAGAAGCAGTGAAGGACGAAGGATGGCGTAAAGCAATGGAGACGGAAATGAATGCTCTTGTAGAAAATGGTACGTGGACTTTAGAGACTTTGCCTACTGGTAAGAAAGCTCTTGGTAGCAAATGGTTATATAAAATTAAGTACAAGTCTGATTCTACGATAGAACGGCTAAAGGCCCGATTGGTTGTGTTTGGAAATCATCAAACAGAAGGTATTGATTACGACGAGACGTTTGCACCAGTAGCAAAGATGAGTACAGTTCGTACTTTTCTAGCTGTCGCTGCCTCACGTAATTGGATTTTACACCAGATGGATGTCCATAATGCCTTCCTTCATGGTGACCTGACTGAAGAAGTATACATGCGCATGCCACCAGGTTTCCAATCTCCGGTACCAGGTATGGTGTGTAGATTACGTAAGTCTCTATATGGTCTAAAGCAGGCTCCCAGATGCTGGTTTGCAAAATTGGGTGTAGCCTTGAAAGAGTATGGTTTTAAGCAAAGTTATTATGATTACTCGCTATTCACAATGGTTAAGACCGATGTCTGCTTGAATGTCCTAATTTACGTTGATGATTTGATTGTAGCGGGTAATAATTTATCTGCCGTATCTGCTTTCAAGGACTATCTTAATTCCTGTTTTCATATGAAGGACTTAGGCGTATTAAAATATTTCTTGGGAATTGAAGTGGCTCGTAATCCCGAAGGAATTTTTCTGTGCCAACGCAAGTATGCGCTTGATGTCGTATCTGAAATAGGCTACCTTGGCAGTAAACCCGTGGCCACACCAATTGTCCAGAATCATCAATTAGGAAATTCTGCTAGTCCGCTACTGGATGATCCAGCAGCTTATCGACGTCTTGTTGGCCGGTTTGTATATTTGGCTGTGACTCGGCCAGATATTACGTATGTGGTCCATATTCTTTCCCAACATATGCACGCTCCGCGTCAAGATCATTGGGATGCCGCACTCAGGGTTGTGCGTTATTTGAAAGGTACTCCTGGGCAAGGAATTATGCTACGAGCTGACGCTCATCTGCGTTTGGAAGGGTGGTGTGACTCCGACTGGAGCACTTGTCCCACCACCCGTCGTTCTCTTACAGGTTGGTTTGTGTTCTTAGGATCGTCTGTTGTATCTTGGAAAACTAAGAAACAACCAACCGTCTCTCTTTCTTCCGCTGAAGCTGAGTATCGTGCGTTAGCTGCTGTCGTATGTGAACTCAGTGGTTAACAGGCTTATTGCACGATTTGGGTGTCTCACGTTCCGCTGCCATACCTATCTCGTGTGATAGCCAATCCGCGCTGCACATTGCTAAAAATCCGGTTTTTCATGAACGTACGAAGCATATTGAAATTGCTTGTCATTTCGTCCGTGACGCCATTACCGATGGCCTGATTGCTCCCTCGTATGTGCCTACTTCGTTTCAGTTAGCTGACGTTCTTACGAAAGCCTTGGGCGCCTCTAAGTTTGGATTGTTGATATCCAAGTTGGGCATTCTGAATCCGTATGCTCCAACTTGAGGGGGGGTAACAAGGCCCGTTTGTATTACGTGTCTATTGGGCTTAGGTTATTTGCCCTAGCTGTCGTATGTAATTCTATAAGTACGTTCGTACGATGAATAATAAAGCAAGCCATTCTATTGTGTCGTATCCTAGATTTGTCACAACTCCACCTCCGGCGACCTTGCTTTTAGTGTGTTTCATTTTCATATTTCTACACTTCATCTGTCTCATTTATGGTCCCTCCATATCCCAAATACACACAACTACCACTACCAATACCCGTCGGAGCTGCCACCAGTCGATTATTGATGATGACATCACCATTTATTCGTACCGCCACGACGACATCGCGGCGATGACATCACTAAGTCGACGGTTTGATGGAGTATGTGACTCGGATCTCACTCTTTTTTAAAAACTTTCTGATTTGAATCCTTAGATCTACTAAAAACTATATTTTATTTGCTTAATCGCAAATAAATGGGTTGCTGCTGACAACCACTTGGTGGTGATGGTCGTGGGAAGAGGTGCTAATGTCAATTGTGGTCGTGGTTGGTGGTGCCTGACTTCAGGTGGCAGGCTCCTCGCCGGCGCCATGAGGGTGCCTGGGATGTTCTCGGCGGGGTTTAGTGGCATCTGGCGACGACTATTGGTGTGATGGGTAATTGTAAGGGTAAGGTTGGTGTGGTCGGACTGGACGCGGTGTATTCTTGGTGTTTTAGGGTGATGTGCTAGTATTGGTCGGCGGCGACGGCGATGGAAGTTCATAATTTAGGGGTGGATACATGAAGTACCATCCCCGGATACATGTATGAATACTATTAGATACACGTATGATAGAGGAATGGCCTTTCTTCATTATAATCTACATAATCTTGTGTCCATCATCTTTGAGTCTATAATCGTATGTTGTGTGTTTTTAGGAGTAGTTGAGGAACAACTTGTGTTGTTACAAGAAATTGCTTCTGAAGGAGCGAAATGCCCAAAAAAATTCCTTGTTGCGGCTGAATTACAGTTCACTGCAGGCTCCACCAGTTCCATTCTGCTGATTATTCACATCCCATAATCTTGTTGGTGTAAGCTCCTGATTGGTTTACACTTCTGTTCTTCTCCAATTCTCCTGTTTCTTTGTTGCTTTCAATCAATTTTTGGTACTTTATTGTTTGATTAATTTAGTTATATTTGTGTGTAACTTGTGAATCATTGCAGTGTGCTTGGATTTTTCTGTTTTCTAATCAATTTCTATGCGTTGATTAGACAGTACAAAACATCCTCATTACCATTTTAAGAATAATGTTAGTTACTTGTTGGGGGAGCAGCGTTGGGACGGAGGTATTTCATACGGAATTATTGGTATTTTATACGGAATTATTGGTAATCATGTTAGGCTATTCTGAAGTCTGGCGCCTAGCCGCCTATATACTTGAGTTGCTTTCATTATTCTCACGTCCGTCCCATACTTTAATGAATGGTCAGTCACCTCTGTCCTCTAGTTATTAGTTAATAATTCAGATGGATTCAGTCTTTGACGCCTCTACACATCTGTGGCTTGCTAGATACACGTATATGGCATGATAGATACGCTCCTTTAACTTGCTAGATATAGTCATTTATTTACCTTGCTAGATATACTCCTTTGGCAAGCTAGATACATGCTTTTACCTTGCTAGATACACTTTTACATTGTTAGATACACATCTATGGCAAGCTAGATACACTCATTTAACAAAGTAGATACACTCTTTTACCTTGCTAGATACATATCTTTACCTTGCTAGAGACACATCTATGCCATGCTAGATACACTCCTTTAACTAGCTAGATACAATCATTTACCTTGTTAGATACACATCTCTGAAAAGCCAGATACACATCTATGCCATGCTAGATACATAGTTCAATACTTTTCTATTTTGTGTATTGCCTTAATATTTTGTGTATTGCTTTCTTATTTAGCCAGCCTGTACCATGGCGAAGTACAATTAGTTTTGAATCGTGCTCCTTGTTGGTAGATTTGGATGAGCATAGTTCAATACTTTTCTAATGTCTATTATTGTATCGGCTTTTTTCATAGGTCTCTCACTAAAGACTCTAGAGCTCACAGCAATCTATCTAGTCTCAAGACTCACATGTACCTTTTCATTCTATTGGGATATCAATCGTGTACTCGATTTCATTATACTTGGCGCTACACTTTGGATGATTTATATGATGCGAGTTAAATTGAAATCAAGTTACCTGAAAGACCTAGACAACATGCCCTTGTATTATGTGGTAATGTTTTCCGTCCATCTTGTTGATACTCTCTTTGCTTACTACGTTCTGTTTCCATAAGGAGTTTTATACAATATGCTTCTGTTGTGTGATTTCTAAAATCTTTGCCTCTCTTTTAAATGCTGCTGAATTATTAGAAAGGTTGAAGTAGTAAAACATTTTTGAAATGTTATTTATCTTACTCTAAATCATTTTGCTTGTAAGGTCCCTTACGCATTTGTCAAATATGCATCGTAAACGTAAAGTTATCGTGAAATTGTTAGCAAACTTTCCAAAATCAAAATATCATCTTATTTTACATTTGATAAGATTACTTTTTTACTGGGAGTTCTTGTACCGAAGAAGACAACTAAAAAAAACAACTTACACATGTTCATGACTCAACATGGAGGCATTAGCTTGACACCATCTAATTAATTATGTTTAAATGTGTCTTATGTTATTTTGTCTACAGTTACTGCCATGCGCTTTTGCTGCAGCTCTAGCCCATCCTAGAGGAGGATATAGTATTTTTATACGGTTTTTGTGGCTATTCAGCATGTCTGTTGAGGCCATCTCAGTGCTCCCTCAACTCCGTCTGATTCAGAATGCTAAGGTAATTTTGACAAATTTTGTAGATCATTTTTCACTGAAGAATAGACAATTACTTTTCCTGTGGTGGATTTTGTCAAATTATTTCTGCAGTGATACCCCTTAATTTCGTGTTTTCTATGACCAAATGTGGAACGTCTCCATTGATCGAAACAAACTCAGCAACATTATCTGGCGAACTTGTTTCGTATCCAGTCAATAGATAAATTAGTACACATGAATTGGTCTCACTAGAAACATGTATGAGATCAACACTTAAAAAAAATTGTGACAGGAATGACTCATTTCAAGTTTTCAACCATCTCGTTCAAGGTTTCGACTTTTGGTGCCGGTAAAGTTTAAACTTGTCATATATCAGTGTTATGATCCTAGTTTGCTGACTGCAACTTGTGATGCAATGCAGTACCTCAATGATCTTGATGATCTTCGAGCTAAGCTCGCTGTCACTCGAGCTACAGCAGATGCAAGTGCTGCATCAGCTCAATCAGCACAGTTTCAGTTTCTGGCTTTGTTGAGGGACCTGGAAGATAAAGATAAATTAATAATGGAACACGAACATCGTGTCGTGATGCTGGCAGAACAGTTAGATAAATTATTTAAGCTTGTAAAATTTGACGAATCTGCTTTACTGTTATATCGCGTTTCAGGTCTTCCATTGCTTTGGTCAGTATTTTTGCTTGCACTTTGAAGCATTCCAGCTTGGCATGGCTCCCGTTTATATGGCATTTCTTCGGTTCATGGGTGATGAGAGTGAAGCTCGAAAGTATAATCACAGCTTAGAGGTGGGTGGATATGGGAGTAAATTAACATGTGATGGACCTCCAAGAAGCATTCGAGACAGTTACCGAAAAGTGAGACAGCCACGATGGTCTTATTATCCAACGCAAGTTGGCGCTTTTCTTCTCCGGAGAAGACATGAAGGAGCTTAAGCTCCGCGTTACCGGCAGAATATCCAAGGGGGGCCACAACTCTGATTCCGGGACTAGTTTTTGAAATGGTTTATAATACTCTAGTACTCTAGGTACACAAATTAGTAGCCCAGATACACATGCTATTATTAGCAGATACACAAGTCGATTTGTGTATCCAGTAACAATACCATGTGTATTTGGTAGTAATTACATATGTATCTGAGGTAGTAATATGGGTATCTTGGTAGTTGGTTCGCCACTTTCATAATCACGAAAGTTAAGTTTTCATGTATTTGTTGCCCTACAAACAAGGAACTTGCCTTAAGGAATTGGAATCAAGTTTAACGTATTATCATGGTTTTTGTATGAAGCTTTTACGTTTCATATTTGGAGTGAATTGCAATGGAATTTGGTAAAGTAGGGCATCTATCTTAATTGGTGATGGTAATACACTAGTACCAAACTCCACTAGTTAGGATTATCTCTTCTTTGCAATTTATCTTGTAGAATAACTTTCATAAAGAATCATAAATTGTCATTTTTTATAACAAATCAGCTACCGAGCGATTTATTAAAGGTGTGTTAACTACGTTCAAGTTGCTAGTCTGCTAGATACACTCTTGTAAGTTGCTAGATACATACCTTTAGATTTAGATACACTTCTTTAAGTAACTATATACATACCTTTAACTAACTAGATACACTTCTTTAAGTTATTAGATACATACCTTTAACTTGCTAGATACACTTCTTTTAGTTACTAGATATACCTCTTTAAGTTACTAGATACATACTTTTAGCTTAGTAGATACACTCATTTAAGTTGTTAGATACATTTTTTTTGTCTCCGAATGCGTTTTTAAAACAGTATAGATACAAGTCTTGACATTGTTAGATACACATGATACCCTACATGCTTTCAAATGTTACCAACTTTAACATTTATTCTTCTTTACTTAATTTAACATTAGTCCTCAGATTATTTCATAATCATTCTTTTTTTTCTTAAATTATATTATGGATTTAACAACTCCAAATTAGAAAATAATTAAGAATCAAATGATTTAAAGGCAAAATTATTGAAATTAAGACAAAAATAGAGAATCCATCGTAGCTTTCAGCCTAAAAAAACATCTTATTCAGTGAATATATGACCTTAATCCATTTTTACCCACATTAAAAATCAAGATGAAAGATGTAAACTTCTTCATCCATGATACAACTTGAATACCTGATGGCTTCGTCAACATAAAACACCATCAAAGTCTTCTAATTTTCGAAAAAGGAGGAAAAATGAGAACGAAATTGTGTCGATCCACCATTGAAATAAAACAAAAGCCACATAACATTAATTTTATCAACAAATTATATATCAACAATGGAATTAAGGGCTTTTTTGACTCAGCTTCTATCGGTGGTCGAGTTTCGGTGCTCCGGTGGTCGTCAGTAGATGGAGACAGGTGTTGGGGTGTTAATAATGAAGATGAAAGGGTGGTGCGTCGGAGGCTACATTAGGTCGGGGTTCGTCGGAGGCTACATTAGGTCGGGGTTCGTCGGAGGGATGAGTCCGGTCAGATCTGCCGGTGGACGCCTGATGGTGATGGAAGGAAAGAGATACAAAGGAGGATTTGTGTGTTTGTTATGCGGGAGTGAGAGATTTAATTAGGACCACTGATTGTTTCAATATAAGGATGGTAGTGGTAGTTCGTACAGTTCGCACCGTACTTTAGTTCGCACTTGACCCCGACCCTATATATATATATATATATATATATATATATATATAAGAGGCTTTTTTGAAAGCACGTGGTAGTCTCCAAGTTTTTTAAACTACCTATTTAAATACTTTTTAATCTTGATAATATTTGAAGATAAAGATAATTATACAACAAAGTTAAGATAAGTTAAATTTATTTATAAAATAGAGTTTAACTGTGTAATTTATTTATGAAGATAGAGTTTCACTGTCGAAGTAGAATGTTTATTGAAATTATAGTACATCTAGAACTCTTATACAATATTAGAGTATATAAACACATCCAAAAATAAAACGCAGCCAAATATGTGTATTATTACTATTTGGGCTATAAACTTTCTACCCTTCCCCTTTGTAATTTACGTTGCTCATTTGCTTTAATTAAGTTAACTCTCTTGCCTAATTGCATCTTGGCTTTGATATATTGAGTTTACATAACCTATATGTGTATTATTGCATGTTTTTGTATCCCTTTAATTATGATATTCTTAAAAGATTGATGTACTATATTTATGGTTGTGCAGGAACTAGATTGAATGCTTAAGAGGATTAATCAAATACTTATTCAAGGTAATTAAGGTAAATTCACGCACGACCTTAGATATTTATATGATCGGAGTCTTTAGCCAAATCCGCTACAAAAATCTTATTATTTTCAGACATATTCGTATTACGTGATTGGGTTTTGGTCTACTTTACTTATGTATCTACGAGACACGTTTATTAAACAAAGTATATATTGATTGTTCGATGTATTGGGTGCTCCACCATCAACGACCAGTAAAGTCCATGAAAAAATTGGATGACGGTGTGACATAGTATATATTATGAAATTCATGAACAAGCTTAGAAATAAAATTGCGGATTTAGGGGGAAAATGGTCTTATCTTCAATATTTTAATGAAGAGACGAATTCGTAAATAAAAGAATCCATATTTGATGGGATTACTTTTAAAGATATACCATATGCGATATTCTATCTCAAAGAAAGTCAATGTGTTGCCAATTTGCCATGGATTTTAATCATCTTCGCCTCTTAAAAACATGTAGATGAGTAGATGACATTTAATAAAAAAAGAGAAATACTTTCAATATTATAGTGTCATTTAATAAGAGAGTGGAACAAATATTAAGAGGAGAAATCGGGCAAGTAATAATGATAGGGTCACATTACTCACATAGTAAAATAATGCGTATGACTAAAAATACCCCCAAATAAGATTTACTAAAAAATCGGTCTAAATAGGTTAATATTTTAATTATGATGCTAATATGTTAAGGTGATATGTAACGAATAGAACTATCGAATGAAATCAGTACCGGGTTAATAAATTTCATTGGTCACTTATTAGCTTATAAGCTAACAAATCTAAATAAAACACGGACTACTCTTATTCAAATGCGACAACGTATGGAGGTTTAAATATGAGGGTCTCTTATCTGTCTTACCTTTTAATTTGTGTTGATCTAAAACGAGAATAAAATTCTACATTTAAAAGTGTATGGAATAGGACTATAGGAGATAAAAAAAAAAATCTGTACCTTAACGGCTTAACCAACCAACAATGTATATATTTTCATTATAAAAACATGTATAAAGATTTAATTTGTTGTTATACACCAATTATTTGTCTAACTTTAAACAAGTGAGGATTTATCAATTTGTTACTAATATATATCGTTCACTTTTGTAGGATTCGATACTTTGAGAATTGGTTACTACACCCTATATATACGCAAGAGTGGTACTCTTTCCGTTTCAATCATTTATTTGTTTTGGATTAAAATAGCTTTCACAAGTAAGAAAAAAGACAAACAAATGAGTATGACAAAAGGGTTGATATAATTAATCCTTCATAAGTTGGGTCAATGGTGAATTGGTGATGGGTGACGATATTGAGTTCTTTATGTTTTTATTGGAGTAAGTTTGAGAATAAAGCGAATTTCAGATCAATTTTTTTCATTATAGACATTCTGCACTTAGACGTTTTTTCTTCTCTTGTGTAAATAACTAATGGCCATGTCAAATTCTATTTCGTATTATTTTTCTTTTCAGGTTTTTTTTAATCTACTGTATTTGTGAAGAATATAATAAATAGGGCAAGTAATAATGTAGTTTCTCATATGGAAGACTCGATTGTACCATGTGAATTGATTTTAATGTTTTTTATTCCCTTTGACTATTTTATTTGCCTTAACTTTTATAATATTAAGGATAATTCATGATTGTGAACACTCTGTAAAATGATTAAAAAGGTCCACAACAATTAAAAGAGAGTCAAATTTAAAATCCGTGCAATGCACGGGTATAAAATATAGTAGTGAATAGGAGGGAGTATACTCTATAGAAGCTCATTATATTTTTTTTTATTTTTAACACAAAAAAAAATTTAAAAGATACTTCCTCTGTTCCATATGATATATAGTTTACGTTTGCTTTATGCACGTATGTCAATACTTGTTTTATTTTGTTCATATCTTTAGTTATCATTAAAAATTATAAAAAATTGATATTTTTAATGCACTCGGTAAGACGATTTAAAAAAGATCTCACATGACTATCTTTTATGTTATACATTAAAAGTTGTATTGGAGATTCTTCTCACTTATGAATAGTGCCCAAAAAGCAAACGTAAACAATTCAATGAAACGGAGGAAGTAACTCAAAAATTTTAAAAGTTTGAAAAAAATGTACATAAACTGGCTTAGAATTATTATGGTTGTACAATTCTCTTGTACAACCGGTTATATAATCTTATTTAACATCCCGGCCAACCGGTGATATGTAACGTTATAATTTAAATGATGCCTAACGTTGTAATATAATTAAATTTGACAGTGGCCAGCAATTGTAGAAAGGAAAATGAATCATGCTCAAAGGCGATTCTTAAGTCATGTTGTGGAAAAATTAAATGCTCAGGTTTTATCAAGGGCACGTGCAAGAAGTAATCAACAAAATCACGACATTTTATGAGCAAAACTTGATGAACGCTCTTTATTTTTCGCTGGAATGTTTGTATCAAGATGACATGTCAATTAATGGAATAAGTAAGTTCAAAATATAAATATGGCAACAAATTTAAAGCTTCCTATAGTAAAAATGAAATTAAAATAAAATATGATGTATTCCCTATCTTCTTTAAAAATATTTTAGTTGATTTTATAGTTAACTTATGAACAACTATATAGTAATCCAAATATAAATTTTATAGGAGCTTTTTTGAAAATAATTTTTCAAGTACTTTTTTTCCAAATTACACGGTGTAATTATTTCCGAAAGCATATACAGGATAAAGTGGGCTGAACTTATCAACTACGAGTAATTAGTGGAAAATGGAAATCATTCATTTGAATGAACATATAATTGTTTTAAAGGTGTTAATAGCAGTATGGCTCAATACATCTATATAACTAATTTTATCAATCTTGAATATATATAATAATATACAGAGACTTAATTTTTGTTATAAAATATTTATTATAAAGTATTTGATCAAAAATAAAATTGATGCTATTATATGCAATGATTACTCCTAACGTTCAAATAGAATATAATTACTAAAAATTAATCAAATAAGTTAAAATAATGATACATTTACAAAATATCAAATTTTATATCGGTTACAAACATATTTAAACCTGACTTATCTTCATCACAAAGCAATGGATTATGTTTTTTAGTTATTTGTATGTTTTACATAATTACATATAATTACTAATTGTGAGTTTTTTATAGCAAATCCGTGAATTTTCACGGGTTTAACCTAGTTTGTTGTAATTTTATTTCACATGTTTAGTTTGTTTTACCGTATGTATTTCTTGTTGTACGTTGGACCATATCAGTAGGTGTTGTTTGCCTCTTGTACTAATTATTTATGTGTTCTCTTATTAAAACTGTAATCCATTAATAAAAGATTATTGTTTTTCATTGGGTATATGTATATTTAATGTTTAAATTTCAAGTTAACTTCTAAAAACATTTCTTAATGGCTCATTCATCGTACAAGCATGTGGTTTTATGCTCTAAGTAGCGGTTTTAGTGCAACTCTTACAAAAACCTAAGAATAATGACGTGGACCTTAAAATGGACGCTAAGAGCATCTCCAATGGACAGCTACAACACGTTGTAGCTTAATTTGCCAATACGGTTTTTTAAGCTATTTTGCTCTTCGACTACATACCGCTCCAATGGTTGGCTACAACACTTTCTAGCTTTATGGGTCCTACAATCAAATTTTTATCCAATTATAAATTTTACTTTTTATTTTATTTTTATTTTTTAAAACCAAGCTACATGCTTGGTAGAGCTACAATGCTCATAAGCCACATCAATCTTTCCTCACTCCAATGGTAGCTACTTGCTTTGCTATTTTATAAAAATTGTGTTAAGTCCTCCCTAGAAAGAAACCATTGGAGATGCTCTAAAGGGATAAATAGTTTGTTAGAAAAAAAAAAAAAAAGCCAAAAAAACTTCTTTATTACAATATATTCTCGTGGAAACATAAGCTCAATGCATAGGCGTATCCACGGGATGCGGTGGATGCACTTGCACAACAAAAATAACTAAAAAGAACAGCGTAGATGTTTTAGTAGTATTTAATTGGTGCAGTGGTTTGAGTCCTAACTTCTTTCCCCTGCCATTCAGGTTCAAATCCAACTACTAGCATTTTATTTTTTTGCTTTGCTGGCCCATTTCATCAACCAAAAACGCAGCATTATTTCCAACTTCTAGCCCATTTCATATATTCATGGCATTATTACTCTGTATCATACTTAGGTTATACAGTATTAATTAGTACTTTTAGCTATTTGGATGTATTCATGTAAGAACCTCAAAAATTTTTATTTTCATTTAAGCAACCTTTATTACGTACGATACGAGTATGTCTAACAGTTTAAGTGTTATTCTATAAATGTTTTGGTGTTATGGATGACCAAGATAAATATTTTATCATTTTATTATTTATAGTGGTGATAAAATAATATTTTCAATGATAAAAAACTTTCGTAGAAATCCGCATCCCCGTTACTAGAATCCTGGAGACGCCACTGGCTCAATGTCTTTAAGACATCCAGAGTCCGCAAATAACCCTGTATATTTTGTATACTACATGTTTTGATAATTTTTACCAATATGAATTAGGGTTAGAGCGGTATAATATGTTAATCGAGTGATATTGTATGAATGAATGACTATGTATGCGTTTGTATGATTGTGATACGAGTATTAAAGAACGTAAATAATGAGAGATTTGACACAAGAGATTTGGTGACGTGGAAAACCTAATGTGGGAAACGACCGCGGGAAGGAGATGACGATATCCTTCCAAGTATTCCACTAGCAAATAGTTAATGTTAGGTCACGAATACAACGAGGAAGACAGCTAATATTGCTAGTGTGGTAGGCCGTTAGGGTTGCTGTGTGATTGTGAATGAATTCCTTCATTGCCTTCTTTCGTCTTATATAGGATTAAACCCTAATAGGATTTAGCTTGCTTGTTCTCCAAGGCTGTCGTGCTTCTCCTAATGGGCTTTTATTCAGCTCCCCTTATCCTGCTACCCGTGGGCCAATATCTTCTTCCGCCAAATAGATTGATATTTACTCCTTGGCCTATGTGTACGGCCCAAATAGTTTGCCCATAATTTCTTGCTAGACACGCTTCAAAGTGACGAGCGGGAAATTAACTGATTGAAATTGCGCAGTCTTTTACTCGGCTTCCCACACACTCATCATTATCGCCCCACTTGCCCAATTAATTGCCCCCACTATCCTTCCCTCTCTCCTACTTATACTCCAACCGCCCAACTCCTTCCTTCTCTCTTCCATTATTCTTAAAACCCCCAAATTTCCAAAAACCCTCCATCTTCATCTTCTCCTTCGTCTTCTTGATTCGCCTTTTCTCACCGGATCTTTGACCTTCAATTCTCAGGTAATCCACTTTCTTTGATCAATTTAGTTAAATTTCAACGCACATTATGGGAAAAACCCGTCAATCCTCTTCCTCTTCTTCCCCGATTAATAACCTTGAACTCGATAAACTCTTTCCGTCCTAAAATATCCTCGAACACCCACACACTTGCGACTCCACGCTTACTGCTGATGAAATTATGATGATCTAGGAGTATTTTGGCCTTGGTGACGGCGTTGAGGTTCACATCCCCACCGCTGGCCAAAAAGCATTCATGAAGGGTTGGGTATGCATGTACTTATACCCGTTCAAATATGGCTTGCGATTCCCTTTTCCATAAATGGTTCAGGAATTCCTATTCTTGAATCGATTCCCAATGGCTCAGATATCCCCCCATGTTTGGCGGATTCCTTTTTCTTCTCTGGCTCCGAATGAGTATATGGACGCTGACATTGGTCTTGAGGACCTAGCCTATAGGTTTGAGGCCCGTTCCCTTAGTAAGGGTCAGTATACTTTCAGATCCCGGGATGGCTCTGAAAACTTCCTAAAGCTGAGTCGAAATCGAAGGACGAGGGATGGTATGGGGAGTTCTTCTATGTTAAGGTGGACTCTATCAGCTTCCCCACGGATTATGTTTTTGAAACTTGGATCCTAACGAAGAGTAAGCTGCTTTCCTGTTGTCTTTGACCTTCTCGCATTGCTCACCCTCTTACCTTTTATTTTTGTGCAAAGCCTCGTAACCCGGTGAAATCTGACAACAAAGACGCTTCGGCTACCAAACTCTACTCCATCCCCGCTGAAAGAAGGAAGTTTCCCGACCTTCTCCCCAATTTTACCCTTGCTACCTCTTTAAGTCACCAACAATCCAACATGTCATCTAGTAAGGTTTCATCTTCTACTTTCCCTTTACGCTGCTGTCAGTTACCCTATGATGGCCCTTGTATGTTGGATATTCTAATGGACTCCTTCACCCAGAATCTGATTTGCAGGCAGTGTTAAGCGCGACGTCTTTGAGGCTTTGGTTGATAGCCCAAAGAAGAGGGCTGATAACAGCTCTTCTGCCCCTACAGCTAAGAAAAGGGCAACTGAACCTACTCCCCAGACTGCTCCCGTTACTTCTACTCTTCGTGCTACTCCCTGTTATGCTCCAAGGCTTGTGGAGGCCACCCATATATCACGCTTTCCTCCGTCTCCGCCATCCAGCCCTACTGCTGATGAGGGAAGTTTCACCATCCGCATCCCTAATGGGTTTGACAATCCTGAGCAGGCCCCTTTCTGGTCTACCATGGATCAACTGTTGTTCCCCATATCCCTTCAAGAATATGATGAAATGGACCCTGAGCATGTGGCTAAGATTGAAGGTGGTGAATGCTTTCATGGTATGTTCTCTGCTTGACATCTTCACATTTTCATTTATTTCTGCTACCTGCTATAAATAATCCACGTTCTTTTTCTAACCCCGCGTCTGCCAGTCTGTCCAGGGCTGAAGCCAAGATCAGGGACCTGTCTGAGCTAGCCACCAACATCGCCATCTATGCTACCTGGCAGGGTAAAGTCAATGGCATGCGGGGCAGATTTTGAGAGGTCACTTACCTCTAAGGATCTGGAGGAAGAGGAAAGGCAACTTAACATAACCTTTCCTACTTCCTCTGATCTCAGCATTCTGATGCCTGACGCTGGTGAAGTTAACTCCCCTTTGGTTACGACTGCTGCTGAGGATGTTGTCATGGAGGAGGTTGTTGCTGAGGAAACTATTATTGAGGAAGTTGTTGCAGCTACTGAATCAGGTCTTGTTCCTACAGAAGAGCGTCAGCCAGAGCATGTGGGGGGATGAAGCAGATTTTGTTGTGAGGATAGTCATGGACTAGGCCTCTTTTAATTGCTTTGCTTTTAAAGTACTTGGTTTTGGGGACTTGGCTCTGTGTGGCGCAAGTCTTTTTAAAATCTTCAAACATTTTGTCTGTTGTCTCTGCCCGTGGGGCAGATGAAATTTTCAAACGTTGTTTTTGTATTCTGCTTAAGGGAGCAGAATATATTTTGATTAAGTAAACTTGTTCATGACGCAAGGTGTTTTAATCACGTTAAAGCCATCAGGGGCGTACCTTAGATAATTTTACTGTCGTTCTAGGACTGTTGGAGTGTTGCAGGATGCTAGTTACCAAGCAATCCATGTACTCCCTTTGTATGCATGCATGCTTGAGGGACCCAACTACATCGAGTACTCAACGTTCAGTAGCTACTTTGGGGGTGCTATCAGGGAAGCTGCCGAGCTTTGAGCTAACTTCTCAACTCCCTTTCATGTCTTCCCGCCTCTTAAGGGTGTCCTGTAGGAGTTCGATTGGGCATGTTGGCTGCCGTGTGCCTCATTACCCCGCGTTTTGTGAAAATAAAAGTCGTCGAGTTCCGAACTCGTGACCATGAATTATAGGCGATCAAAGTTTTTTGTGGAAAAGGAGGGGTACCCCTTAGAAAACCAAAAATAACATAGGGGTATCCTGTAGAATATCCCTAAAACTTTTGAGTTTTAGTTTAAAGATTATAAGTTTTATCATAGAGTTTTTGAGTTTGTTTACTTAAACATTAATGTAAAAAAAATACAACATTTCCCAAAAACTATATATAAATTCAGTTAAATTTGAATTTTGACAACCAAAAAACTAAAATATAACTTATAAACTTTAAAAGCTTAGAAAAATACATGTAAGCCCAGTTATTAAAAGGAGTCTGATTTATTACATCAGATGCATGTTCTTTTTTTCTCTTTCCAAAAATGACCCAGCACGAAAAATCGATCGAAGCATGTCCGAAAATAACCCGTTTTTTATTTTCAATCTGAACCTGAAAACAACCTGACCCAATGATAACCAACACAATTAGGGTCAAGACTAGCTCGACTTGTGACCCGATCCGAAAATAGGTAAATTTATTAAAATTTTATATTTAATGCTAATAAAAGTAATAATACTCCTATAAAAACAATCTCAATTTTAAAAGTTTTTGGAATAAAATATGGTTATAGGGATTATATATTTTAAAGCATAGTATATTAGCTAATGATTACTTACTCGAGTGATTACCTTCTAAATATAGTCATTATTTATTGCGTACGTGTAACAACTAATCAGTTTAAGACTTCGTTTAGCGTTTGATATTGAAATTTTTAACATAAATTGCTTATTCTAGCTAATGTCATATACTCCCTCCTATTCATTTTAACTCTCCCCTTTCAAAAGGGCGCGCAAATTAAGGGGGGAATTATTTTATTGTAAAGTATTGTGGTGGTGTAAGGTAATTGGAGAGAGGGAAGGTATTATTGTGGGGTAAGATGATTAAAATTAGTATTGTTGTGCGCTAAGGTGATTAAAATAAGATAAAGTATGAGTGTTGTGGGGTAAGATGATTAAAATAAGTATAAAACTTTACTAAATAAGTAATGGGGGAGAATTATATGAATAGATGAAAAAGGAAAGGAGAAGAGTTAAAATGAATAAGAGAGAGTATTAAACTAGAATTTAGGTGCGGATTTAGGGGGTGCCCTGGGTAGGCAAGTCCCTATCTTGTTAACTTTGAAATTCATTAGAAGTAACACACAATGTAATTAATTAGCATGAATAGTCTTTCAAAATAAAGACAACATACAAAGTTATGTAGGACATTTAAGACCTACAAATATCTAAAAAGCACTCCTCATTTTAACATAAACACAAATACACCCGATAAAAAAAGGCGTGCAACTATGTTAGATATATGTCTTACAAGTTACAACTACTTTCGCACTAACTAGTCCGAAGCCAACCATAAAATCGTGATCTACTAAAAATATAATAATTCAAGTTTTCAAACATTTTTTTAGAGTTTTGTTGTTTCAATAATTGCCAACATTATTTCTGTATTATTGTTTCACTACTACAATTTCCTTGCCTTCCCGACGCTTTATGGTCGACGCTTTTATAAGCGTAGACCCATTTTTTCACCCAATATCTACTTTAATAGTATACTCCGTAATAATCAATTTTAATTAAAAAATGCGGCTACTTTTGGTATCAAACCGCTAATTGCTATAGAAAAACTCTAGAAATTTCATTTCGTGCTTTCCCCAAAACATCAAAGCGCTCGATCTATCTCCTCCATTGAAATTCCAAACCCTAATTCATTTCATATTCAATTGTCGCTCGATTATTATTCAACTACTATACAAATTTTATTTCGCCCTTATTTATTCAGAATCCAATTCAATTACTATTAAGTTTTCGTTCATCTCTCAATTGTTCATCACAATTGAATCGCGCCTTTCATTAATCATCATCGTCATCAGCTAAATAGGTACGTATAATCGATCTCTCAATTGCCGTTTGATTTATTGATTTCATTGTTGTTTGATATTAGTTCATAGGAGTACATAATTGCTAGTCGGAATCTCGGATGATATAATCAGCTACTCAGCATATAGCATACGTTTTTCGGGGAAAATAGATGGGTTTCCGCAGTAAAATCGTCGTTAGGAGGACAGTTAATGAAATGGATGTTCAAATTGACAAAAAAATATAACCTCGGATAGATAGCAGTTTTTTTTTTTTTTTTTTTTCCTTGAACTTTATTTCTGGAGCCACACCGAAATGATTGAGCAATGCATTGTAGTAATCTTTAGCCGGATATTCCAAAAGGCAGATACTTGTTTCACATTAATAGAGCCTTGGTTTGGATTCTTCAATTGTCACACGAATATTCCTCCTATTGAAATCCTACATCAATGAACAAGGTTATATAATTGGTGTAACCGAAATTTAGTACCTAGAAAGTTACAAGGAATATTCAATGAGGCATAAAAATATCAGTGGTTTCCTTTACAAAACCCCTCTTCCAGTTGTACTTTATTCACTAGAAAGTTAATATGCCGATTGTCGAGCAAATAGTTGCACCCTTGCAAGTTGCAAGATTATCAAAAACAACTTCATATTGATTTGAATTCGAGGCCCAAACTATAAGCATACTCACAGTCAATCAGTCATAGCTGCAGTAACAGTATGTGAAGGCCGACTTTATTGTGGGTTCAAATGCAAAAGCTTAAACTAGGATGTGTCTGGTCTAGGGATGAGATCATAGATAAAGGAAGTGGGTTAGGAAAGTAGGATGGATCTTCAGATGGGTCTTGAAATTCAAGACTTCCCACAAGTCTAAAGGATAGTGAATTTGAGGGAAAATTGTGTCTCCCGATTGTTTTACAGTGTTTTGACGAGTAAAAGTGGCAAAAACTGACAAACATAGAGGTCTGAGTAAAGTAGAGTAGACCTTGCATTATTTGCATACCTTTTTCGGAGAAAGCAGTAAGAATACTAAGGTGGATGGCCAGGAGGCTTAAGCATTCATTTACTCCCTTTGTGAAATATTCCAATATAGACATGCCTGAGCAGCTTCCATGTTTATCCCATACGTTCTTCCAAAATTTGTCATTTGAATTGATGTAACTCGGCCAGCATAACTCCATACCTTTATATTTTTGCTTGTCTTCGATAACCGAATCATTTTCGATCATCTCAAAACATGCTGGCCTGAGATGGTTTTTGATTATTGATCAAAGGATTTGGCATGTCACTTTGCTTAACTGATAATGTTTATTATGATGTATCGCTAGCTGCGTTGTTCTTTTCTCTGAATTCTAGTGTGCTGACTTTACTAGTATCCCAACATTGATTGTTTTAACTTGCATTTACATCTGAGATGTTATTCAATAACAATGATATGCCTAAAGTGATCGTTCAAATGACGATAAATTTTCGACATTTATTTATACTTGTTTAGACATTTGAAACACCTGATATGTGCCCTGCAGCCATGAATTGGGTGGATAGTGGTGATGATTAAACACCTGATATGTACTGTAGCTTTTTTTTTACATGGTTCATACTTTGCTTGTAATGATGCGAACTATAATGCGTTCTATTATAGGTGAACCTATTCGCATCACCTACTTCTCATAACTTAATTAATACTCGCAATAAGATAATTCTGATTGTGTTTACAACTCAAGAATTAAGGTTTATGCGAGATAATTGATCGTTTCCTACTAGATGATCTTCCCCTGTAGAAAGACAATACTGCTCATTTCCCTTCTCTATATTCTGGGTGTTTCCATGTTTCCTACTAGATGACCAAGCTTTTTCATCGTTCATTTCAGCTTTTATTTTATTTCATGCATCCATGAGCTCTACCTTGGCCCAAATATAGATTGGCCTATCACAAAACAAAGACAATGCTGACTTACTTCTAACGAATTCTATTAATGGTCCTGCCATGAATAAATATGTTTCTCAACTAACAAAGGGCTGCATTTGTTTATTGAAATTTCACAAATTTATCTCGGTATCCATCAGCAAAAACAGGAAATGTCTTTTTCGCTAAGAAGTATCTGGTGTACAAATATGGCATGTCAAGTCTTTAAAACAATAATAATGCTTTAGTGGCCTTTTGTTTATTGCTGCTATTGATTTTGGAGTGCTTTCACAATTGATGATTGTTGGAGCTTGTGTCCTCCACAGTTAGTGTGATAACATATATAAATCTCTTATAGGTTCACAAGGGTATACTTAGTATTTTATCAGTTGATTAACATTTACTTAATAACGGTTGGCTTGCTAGAAGTTTGACGTTATTATCATACTGATGGCGGTGATCAACTGGTCCCTAAAAGTCACACCTAAAGGATGTGTTTGAGAGATGTGATTGTATGAAAATATAATCACATTGATGCCTTATATGACTAAAAGGTTAGTCCATGTTTTTGACTAAACAGTTAGTCAATGTGATGATGAGACGATTATTTAATACAATTAAATAATATCAGCTGAGATGAATTAATTGTAAATTCGTAAATTGAATATAAACAGTTATATTTAATTAATGTATATAAGGTTAGCTTAAACGAATTAAGATGTTAATTCGTAATTAAACGTAACCAGTTATATTTAATTAGCAAATTATAAATATGTTATATTTATAGTTAGTGTATATATTATGCGAAATTGTCATAATAAAATGTTGACAGACCGGTATTAATAAATCGACTACAAACTGTTGTGTGTGGACTTATTAATACATGTCGACATAATTGACAATTAATATAATACACATTATATACAATTTGAGAACAACAAAAAATAAGAAGATTTTTCTCCTTATTTTTGGTGGTTGGTGAAACCGAAAATAAGAGGAAAAAGAGGAAGAAAATATCTTCCCCTAATTCCTCCCATTTGGACGGTTTAAGAGGAGGAAAAGAGAGATTTTTTTCTCTCTTCCTTTTTGACCTAATTCTCTCATCACAAAACTAAAACCCTAAAAATAATTAACAATTTTAGGGATCTCTTTCTAGCAAGAACAAGGGCATTTCTCAAAGCATTTTGGGTGCAACGATTAGGAGAATATCGATCTCGATATTGTTTTTAGGCCAAATTGCTAGGACCAAAGGTTGATTCTAATCTCTATACTTTTGTTTTTGCAAATTCGTTTATGACTAGTTATTTCATAATTATAATTTCGTTATAATCCGAAATTTTTCTTGATGAAATATACCGATATTTCTCACAAGTGGTATCAGAGCATAGGCCACGAAATTATTTTATATGATTTTCATAAATGGATTTAAACAAAAAAAATATTTTTGAAGAAAAAAAATTTCGGCCGAGGGAAATTATTTTTGCCGAGAGCAATTTTTTTTGCCGAGATATTTTTTTTTTGGTTTTTGATGTTTTGTTTCCATTTAGATTTATTCATATTGTTGTTTTAATTAGTTAAGATGATAATATGATAAATTTATAGATGTTTTGATTTAATAAGAATTAAATTAAAATGTAAATGGAAATTGTTTTAATTGTTGATGATTTGTTTTTGCTATATAGTCTTGGCATACAAGTTAATTTAATAATGTTCAAATCAATTGTGATGAATCAAATATTCGGATAATCGATTTAATCATAAATTAGATATTCATTTTAAGAGGTTAAATTGAATCATCTAGTTTGAATCTATGTTTAAATTAAAAGATGATAATTATACCAATCTTCTTATATTAGCAACATTAAACATTTTGTTCACATTGATAAGTTTTTTTAGGGTAATTGCCGAGAGCATTAAAGAAAAAAAAAACTGTTTTTTTTTTTTTTTTTAAAATGCCGAGAGCACAAGAGAAAGAAAAAAAAACTGTTTTTTCTTTGGCAGAATGCCATGTGCAGTAAAAAAAAAAAAATCTGTTTTTTATTTATTTTGGCCAATTATTATTTTCTATAATGTATAATAATTATTGTGAAAAGGTTCACAAAATTTGAGATACCCAAATTATTTTAAAGAGGTTTAAAATAATGTTAGGTTAATTCATATTATAGGTTAATGTGAATTAAGATTGGAATTATTGTGAGTAATTGAGGAATTGTCACATAATTTGATCATTTAAATAGGTGGTTTGGATAAATTATTCTACATAATTAAGGAATTATGTCTTGAATGATTAATTTATATAGTTGATGCATTTTTATTTAGTTGTATGAATTGTTGAATGGTTTAATTTACGTATTTTTGCAATCGGTTGTAATTTGTATTACCTAGTGCGGCCTTAGTTAATTATGTTTTCGTAATGATGGAAACATAATTTTAATGTAATTTTGAGATCTCGAATCTCCTTTAATTTTCTTTAGTATTATGTTTTTGAAATTAGAATGTAAATAGGTTTATTTTGTAATTTTAATTGTAATTTTGAGAGGACTAAAGATGGAGATTGGATTGCTCTCTCCCGCTACATGGACCAAGATGGAACATCAAGACAAGCTTCTCGGGTCCTAGGAAGGATTCCAAAGTTGTATTTATGTTCATTTTGGTAGATAGGCCACACTAGGACTTTGTTTTTGTTTTACGTTTTTCCATTCTTGTTGCTTTTCTTCACATGATAGTTAGTGCATCATAATCCGCCTAAACCAAACCATCTACTACTTAAATGCATGAAAATTGACTCATATAGTTTGGATGTTAGTTTTCATAGACATACAGATGTCACACACAATATTAAGCCATCATCTTAGTTTATTCATTCTCGCATGCTAGATATCAGTTCACTTAAAATGAATTAAAATAAAGTTGATGGGATCTTCCTCTAAAACCAAAATTGAGACTAGTCTTTATAAGGGCAAACAACTATGAATCCCTTCTTCGTCAGTAGGCATATAGGACCTTACTCTCCATATGACCCCTTCTACATTGGGTAAGTAGTATGTGTTGACTTATTGTACCTCAACATTATAGTCCGAAGAGTTTCTCGTGATTATGATGGACTAAAGATAGAATTTACAGAAATTTATCAACCAAGAATTCTAACAGTAGAATTAGCCATGAGGTTGGCTTATCAATTTACAGATAATTGAGTCTTGGGATCATTTATATAATTCTTGAGGGAGGTCAATTGTATAAATGCTTGAGTCTTCGCTTATAACAGTTTTTGCATTAGACTTAAATCATAACGATGAGTATGCTTATTATAGTTTTCTTCTTCTTTTCGCAGTGTAGAATTCGTTTTATATTGATAATACTGCTTACAACAAATGGCTGGAAATAATGATATCCCTATGCCAAGTGCCACACTTGGACGCGAGTCCTGGCTAAAAGCTTTCATGGACCACATGAATCGCCACACGATCAAGAATGACGGGTCCAACTTTGCGGACTGGGAGGCATCATTACGGAATGCCGCCATTGCTTTGACGATGAAGCTCAAGTACTTAACTGAGCCAATACCGCCAAACCCAGGCCCCAATGCAAGAGCTAACGAGTCAATTGCTTATAGTGACTTCGTTATGGAAGTGGGTGCGATAAAGAACGTACTCATGTTTGCAATGGAAAGCAATTTGCAAAGACGCTTCATTGCCCAAGGTGCAAACAAGATTTTCACCACGCTCACTAATGAGTTCTCAAAAGCACCGAGAATCGTTACTTATGAGCATACCTGCCGCTTCTTTGATGCGAAACTCCAGAAGGGCCAACCGGTTAGCCAACACATTCTTAACATGATTGAGAATGTCGAGAAACTGGAGGCACTTGATTGCAAAATCAGTGAGAGCATAGTCATTGACGGTATGCTTCATTCACTTTATGATGGTTTTGCCCTCTTCAGGGCAAATTACTACATGAATGACATGAAGAAAAGTCCTCATGAGCTACACTCACTTCTCGTACAGGCCGAGAAGGATATGAAATTGAGTGGGAGTATGAAGCAAGATGTTCTCATGATTTCCAACAAGAATAAGGGTAAGGGCAAAGCTCACGGCGACCTAACTGTAGGAAAGCCAAAGTTTAAAAAGTCAGGAAATGGTAAGAGTGGGCCTGGTGAGACTAGTGGCTCACAAGGCAAGGCAAAGAGTAGGGACAGTAACGTTGAATGCCACCATTGTCACAAGACTGGACATTGGAAGAGGAACTGTCCCGTGTACCGTGAGGACATAAAAGCAGGTCGCGTCACTCCTGTTGGTATGTCATCTTATATTCATATGATTGAGATTAACCATGCAAGTTTCGGAACTTGGGTACTTGATACTTGGTTGTGGTTCTCATCTCGTAATCATTTGCAGGGCCTAAAAAACATCAAACCCCTCGCAAAGGGTGATGTGGACCTGCGAGTCGGGAATGGAGCACGAGTTGCTGCAGTCTCAGTGGGAACATACATAATCCTGCTCCCTAGTGGTTTTGAGTTATATTTATATAACTGTTACTATGTACCCAGTTTATCTAAGAATATTATTTCTGTTTCCGTACTTGATAAAGACGGTTTTTCATTTTCAATAAAGGACAATAGCTGTATTTTCTCTTTTAATGAAATGGTTTATGGCAAAGCAGTTTCCATGAATGGAATTTATATCTTAGATCAAACCACAGATATATTACATGTGAATAATAAGAAATTAAAGGTTGGTGACAAATATCAAACTTATCTATGGCATTGTCGAATGGGACACATAAATGAAAAACGTGTAAAGAAACTCATTGAGAGTGGAACTATTTCCCCATTTGATTTCTCTTCTTTTGGCACGTGTGAATCATGTCTTATCGGCAAAATGACTCGAATTTCCTTCAAAGGTGTTGGAATGCGCGCTAGTGACCTATTAGGACTCATACATACTGATGTATGTGGACCTATGTCAATTACCGCAAGAGACGGCTATAGATATTTTATCACTTTCACGGATGATTTGAGTAGATATGGATATGTCTACATAATGAAGCATAAAAGTGAGTCTTTTGAAAAATTCAAGGAATACCAGAATAAGGTTGAGAACCAACTGGGAAGAAAGGTTAAAGCACCCCGTTCAAATCGGGGTGGCGAATATCTTTCAAATGAGTTTGATCAACACCTTAAAGACTGTGGAATAGTTTTGCAGTTAACTCCACCTGGAACACCTCAATTAAATGGTGTGTCCGAACGGAGAAATCGAACACTACTTGATATGGTTCGATCCATGATGAGTCATACGTAGTACCTGATTCATTATGGGGTTTTGCTCTTTTGTCACCGCTCTTATACTTAACCGAAGTCCGTCTAAAGTCAGCGACAAGACTCCATATGAAATGTGGAAGGGAACGGTCCCTAACTTGTCCTTTATTCGGGTTTGGAGCTGCGAGGCTTATGTCAAGTGGAGACACGAGGATAAGCTCGTCCCGCGATCGGTCAAGACATACTTTATTGGTTATCCAAAAGGAATGTTTGGTCATTACTTCTATTCGCCTATCGAACATCGAGTTTTTGTTGCGGCTAGTGCAAAGTTCTTAGAGAAAGAATTTCTCGAGAACAAGTCAAGTAATACCGTTTTACACAAGAATTATTCTTGATACTGGTTGTGGTTCTCATCTGTGTAATCATTTGCAGGGCCTAAAAAACATCAAACCCCTCGCAAAGAGTGATGTGGACTGCGAGTCGAAATGGAGCACGAGTTGTCTGCCCGGTCTCGGGGGGAACATACATAATCCTGCTCCCTAGTGGTTTTGAGTTATATTTATATAATCACACTATGTACCCATTTATCTAAGAATATTATTTCTGTTTCCGTACTTGATAAAGACGGTTTTTCATTTTCAATAAAGGACAATAGCTGTATTTTCTCTTTTAATGAAATGGTTTATGGCAAAGCAGTTTCCATGAATGGAATTTATATCTTAGATCAAACCACAGATATATTACATGTGAATAATAAGAAATTAAAGGTTGGTGAAAAATATCAAACTTATCTATGGCATTGTCGAATGGGACACATAAATGAAAAACGTGTAAAGAAACTCATTGAGAGTGGAACTATTTCCCCATTTGATTTCTCTTCTTTTGGCACGTGTGAATCATGTCTTATCGGCAAAATGACTCGAATTTCCTTCAAAGGTATTGGAATGCGCGCTAGTGACCTATTAGGACTCATACATACTGATGTATGTGGACCTATGTCAATTACCGCAAGAGACGGCTATAGATATTTTATCACTTTCACGGATGATTTGAGTAGATATGGATATGTCTACTTAATGAAGCATAAAAGTGAGTCTTTTGAAAAATTCAAGGAATACCAGAATAAGGTTGAGAACCAACTGGGAAGAAAGGTTAAAGCACCCCGTTCAAATCGGGGTGGCGAATATCTTTCAAATGAGTTTGATCAACACCTTAAAGACTGTGGAATAGTTTTGCAGTTAACTCCACCTGGAACACCTCAATTAAATGGTGTGTCCGAACGGAGAAATCGAACACTACTTGATATGGTTCGATCCATGATGAGTCACACGGTAGTACCTGATTCATTATGGGGTTTTGCTCTTTTGTCAGCTGCTCTTATACTTAACCGAAGTCCGTCTAAAGCTGTCGACAAGACTCCATATGAAATGTGGAAGGGAACGGTCCCTAACTTGTCCTTTATTCGGGTTTGGAGCTGCGAGGCTTATGTCAAGTGGAGACACGAGGATAAGCTCGGCCCGCGATCGGTCAAGACATACTTTATTGGTTATCCAAAAGGAATGTTTGGTCATTACTTCTATTCGCCTATCGAACATCGAGTTTTTGTTGCGGCTAGTGCAAAGTTCTTAGAGAAAGAATTTCTCGAGAACAAGTCAAGTAATACCGTTTTACACAAGAATTATTCTTGATACTGGTTGTGATTCTCATCTGTGTAATCATTTGCAGGGCCTAAAAAACATCAAACCCCTCGCAAAGAGTGATGTGGACCTGCGAGTCGGGAATGGAGCACGAGTTGCTGCAGTCTCAGTGGGAACATACGTAATCCAGCTCCCTAGTGGTTTTGAGTTATATTTATATAACTGTTACTATGTACCCAGTTTATCTAAGAATATTATTTCTGTTTCCGTACTTGATAAAGACGGTTTTTCATTTTCAATAAAGGACAATAGCTGTATTTTCTCTTTTAATGAAATGGTTTATGGCAAAGCAGTTTCCATGAATGGAATTTATATCTTAGATCAAACCACAGATATATTACATGTGAATAATAAGAAATTAAAGGTTGGTGACAAATATCAAACTTATCTATGGCATTGTAGAATGGGACACATAAATGAAAAATGTGTAAAGAAACTCATTGAGAGTGGAACTATTTCCACATTTGATTTCTCTTCTTTTGGCACGTGTGAATCATGTCTTATCGGCAAAATGATTCGAATTTCCTTCAAAGGTGTTGGAATGCGGGCTAGTGACCTATTAGGACTCATACATACTGATGTATGTGGACCTATGTCAATTACCGCAAGAGACGGCTATAGATATTTTATCACTTTCACGGATGATTTGAGTAGATACGGATATGTCTACTTAATGAAGCATAAAAGTGAGTCTTTTGAAAAATTCAAGGAATACCAGAATAAGGTTGAGAACCAACTGGGAAGAAAGGTTAAAGCACTCCGTTCAGATCGGGGTGGCGAATATCTTTCAAATGAGTTTGATCAACACCTTAAAGACTGTGGAATAGTTTTGTAGTTAACTCCACCTGGAACACCTCAATTAAATGGTGTGTCCGAACGGAGAAATCGAACACTACTTAATATGGTTCGATCCATGATGAGTCACACGGTAGTACCTGATTCATTATGGGGTTTTGTTCTTTTGTCAGCTGCTCTTATACTTAACCGAAGTCCGTCTAAAGCTGTCGACAAGACTCTATATGAAATGTGGAAGGGAACGGTCCCTAACTTGTCCTTTATTCGGGTTTGGAGCTGCGAGGCTTATGTCAAGTGGAGACACGAGGATAAGCTCGGCCCGCGATCGGTCAAGACATACTTTATTGGTTATCCAAAAGGAATGTTTGGTCATTACTTCTATTCGCCTATCGAACATCGAGTTTTTGTTGCGGCTAGTGCAAAGTTCTTAGAGAAAGAATTTCTCGAGAACAAGTCAAGTAATATAACCTTCGAGATGTCGGAGATTAAAGAACCAACAACCGAGGAACAGATAGAGGAAGTTGTTCCTTCAACTGATGATACGGTTAATATTCCTCAGGAACCTAGGAGGTCGGGTAGAGTCTCTAATCCTCCAAACAGATACATTGGTAAGGTCGAGGAAAATGATGTTTTACTCCTAGAGTATAATGAACCCGCTACCTATAAAGGTGCCATGACTTGTTCCGACTCTAAGCTATGGCTTGAAGCCATGCAATCCGAGATGGACTCCATGTATGAGAATGACGTTTGGGATCTTGTTGATTTACCTAACAAGGTAAGACCTCTTAAGTGCAAATGGCTTTACAAAATAAAGCATTCTGTAGATGGGCAACCAGATACCTATAAAGCACGACTAGTGGCAAAAGGTTTCACTCAAGTTCACGGATTGCATTATGATGAAATTTTTGCACCCGTAGTTATGCTACGTTCCATTCGGATAATCTTAGCGATTGCCGCTTTTCATGACTATGAAATTTGGCAAATGGATGTGAAAACCGCCTTCTTAAACGGTTATTTGGAGGAGGAATTGTACATGGTACAACCCGAAGGTTTCATAGATCCTGAAAATCCTAAGAAAGTGTGCAAGCTTAAGCGTTCCATTTATGGACTTAAGCAAGCTTCTCGGAGTTGGAATCATCGTTTCGACCAGGTGATAAAAGAGTATGGTTTCACTCGATCGGTCGAGGAACCATGCTTATATGTCAAGTCGAGTGGGAGCAAGATTATTTTCTTGATATTGTATGTCGATGACATACTCTTGATTGGGAATGACATTCCTCTCTTATCTTCGGTAAAAGGATGGTTGAAGAACCATTTCCAGATGAAAGATCTGGGTGAGGCACAACGCATATTGGGAATCCGTATCTATCGAGATAGATCACGACGGATGTTATCACCGAGTCGAGTCTTATTTAGATAAGATTCTTGAAAGGTTCAGCATGACCAACTCCAAGAAGGGGAACCTTCCAATGACGTCTGGGATGCATTTGAGTAAGTCTCAGTCACCCACGACACCTGAAGGGGTCGAACGCATGAGTCGTGTTCCTTATGCATCAGCCATAGGATCAATCATGTATGCCATGATATGCACACGTCCAGACGTGGCATATGCATTGAGTATGACAAGTCGGTACCAAGGCAATCCAGGTGAAACACACTGGATAGCTGTTAAAAACATCCTTAAGTACCTACGAAGGACTAAGGATTGGGTATTGACTTATGGAGGAGATACTAAGCTATGTGCAATCGGTTACGCAGATGCTAGCTTCCAAACAGATCGAGATGATTCGAAATCTCGATCCGATTCGTCTTTACTCTTAATGGTGCTGCGGTCAACTGGAAGAGTTCCAATCAGGATGTTGTAGCAGATTTTACTACTGAATCTGAGTACTATGCCGCTTCAGAAGCAGCAAAGGAAGCTATATGGATGCGTCAATTCTTACAAGGACTAACCATAGTTCCTAGTTCGAATGACCCAATCACTATCTATTGTGACAATAGAGGTGCCATCTTCCAGGCTAAGGAGCCTAAGTCTAGCAACAAGTCTAGACATGTACATCGGAAGGCTCACCAGATCCGTGATTACGTGGAGCAAGAGGAGATAGTGATTGACAAGATTGCTTCGGATGACAATATCGCAGACCCTCTCACTAAACCATTGAAATATGATAAGCATGAAGGGCACGTTATTTCCATGGGAATTAAACGTGTTCCTGAGTTGTACTAGTTGCTAATGAATTCGATACATTATCTTTTTCATATGCTATTTATAACTTCATCGTATTATTTCATATTTTGTTTTTCATGTGGATTGTACGACAACATTGAACGCCACAAAGTGAACTGAATTACATTATATTTGTTTTGGTCCGTAATCGCCTACATGAGCTGATAACTCTGGCTATTATTTTGTGAAGTTGATTGATGGTGGGTTCAACGAGCCATAAGTCAAACGGTTGGCTGATCGATCACAGATGCGAGTTATAACGATACCTCGTAGGACAATTGTGACAACGTAATGGAGTCCTAAATGTTTAAAAACATTCGGTGCCAGGTCGTGGATTGGACGTCCATTGTGTTCTTAGAGTCGATTCTTTTGACTATCGACTGTCTCTTGAGATTAAGGCAGTTTTTGGGAGACTTTGGTTTCTTTCTCATGGTCGACCGTAACAGGAGGCTAAGCAGATTTTTACTAGGTCATTTCATACTGTGCTTATATCTGCAGGATTCGAGTTGAAGAAAATATCCAACCTTTATCAGGTTTAGTTATTTCTCAGGGCCACTCGAGGAGTTGTAACTGAAATGCATGGCCATGCTCGAATGTTGATTCGTTTATCAGATAAGTTACTCTCTAGTCATCAAAACCACTCTTGATATTGATCACTTGTAAAATACGACCTTTGTGAATACGGATTTTGCAAATTGTTTTACATTGAGTGGGAGAAATTTTAGGATATGAGAATCGGTTATCACACACACACTTGTGAGGACAAGTAGGAGTTTGTTGGAGCTTGTGTCCTCCACAGTTAGTGTGATAACATATATAAATCTCTTATAGGTTCACAAGGGTATACTTAGTATTTTATCAGTTGATTAACATTTACTTAATAACGGTTGGCTTGCTAGAAGTTTGACGTTATTATCATACTGATGGCGGTGATCAACTGGTCCCTAAAAGTCACACCTAAAGGATGTGTTTGAGAGATGTGATTGTATGAAAATATAATCACATTGATGCCTTATATGACTAAAAGGTTAGTCCATATTTTTGACTAAACAGTTAGTCAATGTGATGATGAGACGATTATTTAATACAATTAAATAATATCAACTGAGACGAATTAATTGTAAATTCGTAAATTGAATATAAACAGTTATATTTAATTAATGTATATAATTTTAGCTTAAACGAATTAAGATGTTAATTCGTAATTAAACGTAACCAGTTATATTTAATTAGCAAATTATAAATATGTTATATTTATAGTTAGTGTATATATTATGCGAAATTGTCATAATAAAATGTTGACAGACCGGTATTAATAAATCGACTACAAACTGTTGTGTGTGGACTTATTAATACATGTCGACTTATTTGACTATTAATATAATACACATTATATACAATTTGAGAACAACCAAAAATAAGAAGATTTTTCTCCTTATTTTTGGTGGTCGGTGAAACCGAAAATAAGAGGAAAAAGAGGAAGAAAATATCTTCCCCTAATTCCTCCTATTTGGACGGTTTAAGAGGAGGAAAAGAGAGATTTTTTTTCTCTCTTCCTTTTTGACCTAATTCTCTCATCACAAAACTAAAACCCTAAAAATAATTAACAATTTTAGGGATCTCTTTCTAGCAAGAACAAGGGCATTTCTCAAAGCATTTTGGGTGCAACGATTAGGATAATATCGATCTCGATATTGTTCTTAGGCCAAATTGCTAGGACCAAAGGTTGATTCTAATCTCTATACTTTTGTTTTTGCAAATTCGTTTATGACTAGTTATTTCATAATTATAATTTCGTTATAATCCAGAAATTTTCTTGATGAAATATATCGATATTTCTCACAATGATTGTTTTCCATTCCTGTTATCAACATATTCTAAAGTTTTTGAGGCTGAAACTCTCTTTTCACCATCATTTGCAAATTTTTAATACTTATTACTACCGTTTGCACACCTAAAATTTTCAATGGCAAATGTCTTAAATATTATTATTCTTAAAATTCTTAAGAGGTAGTAGATATTGTACCCTACCGAAGCGGTCTTAACTTAGTGGATAAGACGGATTTATCATGACAATTTAACACAAAAAAATGTAGGATTACGGGGATTGACTAATAGAGTATACCTGCCATCTTTTGTATGTTTTGTATGATGTTCTTCCCACAATTCGCACAATGGATGTAAATGTTTAGAATTACTCGAATTATTTTAGGCTGCATCACCACTAATTAAACATTAATTTCATTAGTTACCCAAACTGCATGGTAAGAGGAAAAACAATTAAACTAATTCATAATAAACTTCAAGTCTTGTATGAGATTGTTTTACTAATAATTGTACCAACCAAATATCTAATGCTAGAGCTCTAAAACCTAATCTTCCTAATTGCTACCTTTAATTCATTTTTTGGATACATAAGAGGAAAGGCGAGGGTAATGGAGAAAGAAGGAAAATGAATGAAAATTGATACAACAATGACGTTCTCTCTCCAAAGCTTTTCTATCTTTGGAAAGATTTTAATTATCCTAGTAGAATGAAAATGAATCTTTCTATTTCTATTCCTGTCAAATCCTCCAATGCCTGTGATCTTACAAATGCCTTTACAAAATACAAGTGTGTCGTATACCATATACGTATCCCTCTCTTCCGTGACATTATGAATGCAACAGTTCAGAATCTTGGGGATGTCATACTGAATTGTTGTTATTTAGTCTCAAAGCATTATGTATTGCTGATCTTTGATAGTCTCGGTCACACAGTTCAGTAAGAAGAGTTCAGTAAGAAGAGTCATTCGTTAAAATTTTATCTGGAAGATTCATAAGTTAAATACTCAAGGATAGTATTTGTTAATCCTTAATTATGATTAACATCAGCGGTTATTGTAATTCATTAGTAGTCAGGTCTTACAGTTCTTTATATTGTAATATTAGTTTATCAGTTGATTGTCTTTAATTTCAAGGCAGGATCCGGATAATTGGAATTTGGACCAAAGTTTGGACAGTGACGCTACTTCAGTAGTTTATACGGTGAGTATTACAAATTCCTATTTTAGTTTTCATTTATTATTCATTAATAAAACCTTGTCTTCGTTCTCGTGTATGTGATTGATACTTACTCTACAATGTTCTGATTATATGATTTAATGTGCTGAGATTTATGAGTATTCAATCTTGTAAGGTATGAGTTCTGGAATGTCGTCGCCCGCGATAGCTGAGCTTGCAAAATCAACCTTGAATTCACAGGTATTTTTATGTTTATGTTGTCTTTAAATTTAGCGTTATTTGAGAAGAATAATCCAGAATATGTCTACCCTTCTCCTATTAATCCATTAATAAGGTTGAGGCTACTAAATTATTTTCAGGAGGGCTTCTAAGCTAAGAATCTAGTAGCGTTGAAAATTTTGGTGTACATGAAGTAGAACTTAGCTAAGCTCTCTTGAAACTCAATTGTATGTATTGAATACGTAATTGGCTATGGCATGTGTGATGTGTTAGTAGTTGGACTAGAATATTTGAAGCCATGGGTTCTGACTATTGAGAAATTGATTATTCGTATGACTTGATTAACTTCGACAAATTGGCCGCATTATGACCATTATACTCTATTCCAGGAACTTTCACTTACAAACATAGGATTAATTGTTGTTGCTCCTGAGGGGTGTGAATCAAATGAGATAACAAAAGTAGATCTTTCGAGAAAGTCCCTCGAATAGCTTCCTGTTACACGCCACCATCAGGGCATCACCAGAAAATAATTGGGGATGAAAAAACCCTAAATTAAAATTTCAGCCTTCTTTAACCCTCTAAAATGGCAGTAATTGAAGAACGACCTAAAACCCTCAATAACCCTCAAACGACATTGCAATTGATGATTTGTTTTCTTTGATATCTGATGAGAATCTTTAAATTATACTTTCAAAAGTGTTGATTTTGCAGCATGTGTTACTTTCGTTGGTTTGCAAGAGGTGGTATTATGTGTTAGGTAAATTGAGGAGGTCAAAGTGGTGGCACTGATACTATATGGTTCAGTGGAAGTGTGGGGCGGTGAAGTAATGCGGTTGTAGAATTTAGTTTGGTATAAAGTGACTTAATTCAATTAAGTTTGAGCTTTACAAGCTCAGAATAGTCATAGTCCTATTACTTCCACCTATAGAGATGGTTCAAAGCCGTAATGTATCTCTAATGTATTGTAAATGATGTTTGTTGCGGAAAACCGATTTTGTTTGCATATATTGATGATATTGATGTATTTTTGTTAGTTTGGGAAGGCTAGGGAGTATACTTCATAGTTATACTTTTATGGTTTCTTAAGCAATATTGTGATTTCAGCTTTTAGTTATTGGTATCACTTGCTTGACTACTTAATAATATTTGCTTTCCTTGCATATCATGTAGATATCAAACTCAACAAATGGCGGCGCTACATCAGATGAATGGAGCAAATCTCGAATTCACTTTTCGGAGTAGATTAGTCGCACCTTTTGGCTTGGATTTAATATTTTGGGGGCATTTTATTATTTTTTGCGTGAAAACATTAATAACGATATTTTTTCTTATTTCTATTGTTCGAATGAAATAATTGCAATACTTCTTTAATTAGAATTTTGTATGCACGCATTTAGTTATTTGATAATGCAATTTTATGGTATAAAATTTTGTTTTGTATATATACTAGTCAAATTAATGTTGTCTATACACTCTTTATGATGTCGTCTAGTAATCTACATGTTTTAATTCAATCGTATGATGAAAACAGTAGTCGTGGTGAATTTTCCTAGTGGCAGGAAAAAGCGTCGAGAAATATCAATTTCGACGCAAAAAGTGTACAGAAACCCTGATGCTAAAAAGCGTTGTTGCTCGTGACACAAAAAAGCGTCGACAAGGCTGACACTAAAAAGTGTAATAAATTCCTGAGGTCCCAAAAAACCACGCTTCTAAAAGCGTCGGGAAAAAAATGGTGACGCTTTTAAACGTCGAGAAATGCCTAAAAAAGCGTCAAGAACGCAAGGGATTTGTTTATGTTCATTTTTAGTTTTATTTTAAGTATTTTAAAAAAAATTGAGCTTACATATGTTTTATGTTGTGAATTATCATATTGAATAATGCGTATAAAATTGGAGACTATGAATATATCTACAATAAGTCTTGCTTGCGACGGGTCGAATCTTGCGACGGGTATTATGTGAGTAGAAATGGGTAGAGGGGACAAGGTGGGCACCCACCCCATGTGCTTTGTCTCTCACCCTTATGGGTTTTGTGTGAGAGAATATGGTACCCATCTCTTGTTTGTGACGGATACCCTCCGTCACAAATAAGAATTTGTGCTCAATATCTAAGTTCTTTTTCTATAGTATATCGAAGTTTTCATATATATAAATAAACACGAATATTAACTAAAAATAATTTTCTAATTCTAATAGGAAAATTGTAAATGATTAGTTATTTCCTAATTCTAATAGAAAAATTGTAAGTAATTAATTTTAAAATTTAATTAAGTGTTTTAAAAAGTTGGAGACTACCACGTCGCTCGAAAAAAGCCTCAAATATATATTTAATATTGATTGATTAGAAAATATTTGGAGTTTTTCCCCCTAAAGTACTTTAGCTATAACTTGAGTCTTAAATTCGGAAGTCATTCTATGAGTATACTCCTGATAATTGTTAAGTTTTATATACAAAGCGGTATAAAAAAACAACGCTTTTTGCATGATATCTACACTAGTTCATTATGATTGAAATGGTCATCCTATCATTTAGTATATATGCACGATAGATAATATGTAAAAACTGTATTTTATTAGATTTCCAAATATCGTTGTAATAATTTCTATATGATTGAAATGATCCTATCATTTTATATTTAGTGATTATATATCTTGTTAGTTGTTACACGAAGAAATGGTCACAAATAAGATTCCTACACCCAAATAACCACAAGATAGTCAAATACTCGTAAGCACGTTTTAGGTCGTCATTTGTGAGAGCATATTGTATAAATAGTAGGGAATTGGTAATGAACTACATACTCAACAAGATAATATACATACTATAAGACTAAGACGAAAGAAAACGATTAGTATTTACGATTGTTGTTTAAAAAATGGAGGGCAAGCTCATTTCATACAAGAATACTATGTTGGCGATTCTTCTCATCCTTGTAATCGGTAATTGTACTAATTTTCTTACATTTTAAAATTGATATCAAGATTGTAGTAATATTTATTCATAAATATTTCAGTTGAACTCATGGGCGAGAAAGCACAAGGATGTTCAGATGATGGACAAGAATGTGGCCTTTTTAAACGTTGTTGTGCGGGATTCTTTTGTAATAATAGAGAGGACATTTTGGGAGGCAAATGCCAAAAAGGTACGTAGTAGATAGTAAAAAAACAATCATATGAAGAGTCTTCTTACACAAAAATACCGTCTTATATGTACATTTCGTGGCCAAGATCGATACTAATATTTGGTCAAAATGACACGGATCGATCACTTTTATAGAATGAAAAATTCTAAGATTCTGTAGGAGGACTATTAGTGTGTTATCCGTAGCCAATAGGAAACTTCATTCCTAATATTTTTGCTTACCTTTGCCTTTATATTTATATTTCAACAATTGATACGTTTTACTATCCTTTGCCTTTGCCTTTATATTTATATATACATTAATAACTACCTTAACCTACAAATGATATCTAATGTTATAATTTTATTTGACAGAGAATAGCGGATGTGGAGAGAAAAATGAAGCATGCTCAAAGATCGCTTTTCAGAAATGTTGTGGAAAACTCGAATGCTCAGGAACTTTCAGTGGCACGTGCAAAGATAGTAAGGGTTTTGGTCGATTACTCACTTAGCCAGACATGATAACTATATTACCAACTAAAAATATATTAAAAAAATATTTTCTCTTTTTAAAATTTAGTAAAGTAAATTTGTACGTAAACCTTCAACATTTCAGCTAGCTAGATTATTAACTACCACCGACATTTTTATCACAATAATATTGCCCAAGTTCTCTTTAGGTCAAGAATAGAGTTGGTTATTCGTCATTTTTTATGTAATTTCAAAATTGGAAATGAGACGATTAAATTAGGATATAGGAAGTACAACTCTTGTTTTTAAAAGTGGCGATACATATATTTTTCTATCTATTTCATTTGTATTTTTTTAAAATATAAATTGTACACCGTAGTAAGTATTATTTATAAACATTCTGGTTCAAATCGTAGGGGTAGAACCATCTTGTTTTGGTCTTGGAAAGCCATGTGGCCCAAAACAGCAGATTCTTGGTCGTTGTTGTGCGGGAACCATTTGTGATAACAAAAGAATAGTGACAAGATTTTTGAGGTGTATGCGTAAAAGGTACGAAGTTTATAATGTATTATGACATGCATGGCCTTTGCTTACAAATAAATGATACCTAACGTTGTAGTAATTTAAATTGACAGAGAAAAATAGCGGATGTAAAAGAGTAAATGAATCATGCTCAAAGGCCATTCTTTCCACATGTTGTGGAGAACTTAAATGCTCGGGTTTTTTCAAGGGCACGTGCAATTAATCAACGAAATCAGGACATTTATGGACCAAACTTGATGATGATTTTATTTGTTTTCTTTACTTTATGTTAAATGTTTTCTATTTCTTGTAATTTTCATATGTTTGGTTTGTTTTACCAGGGATTATTTGCCTCTTGTTTCCCTAATTATTTATGTTTTCTCTTAAAATTGATACTCCATTAATAAAAGCTTATTGTTTTCCATTGTGTATAAAATGTTTCAATTATTCTAAAAACATTTCTTATGTCTTATTCATCTTATAAGCATGTCGTTTATGCTCCAGTAGCGCTTTTCTTAACCGTAAAAAAACACCTAGAATAATGAAGTGAACTTCTTGCCGACAAATAGTTTGAAATGAATGCTAAAGGGATACATAGTTTATTTATAAAAAATAGTCACAAAAACTTCTTTATAATGGATGTTACGTACTATTCGCGTGAAACAAGCTCGGTGTCTTTAAGACATTTAGAGGCCGTAAATAACTTCCTACATCTTGATCGGTGGCAAAGCCAGGATTTTAAGGCAAAGGCCGAGAGGGAAATATTATAAGGGCATGTGACACTGGTTGATTCTTGATACTACCCTTAATGAAAGGACATGTGACACTGGTTGATTTTATATCAATGAACGAACACAAACGCAACAACACTAATAAAATGGAGCCCAATTTCTCTCCATTTCCTAAAAAGAAATGGAGAAGAAAGTTCCTATGAATGGTCCGGATCGTATTTTGGCAACATCTAACGGTTCTAAATTTACGCATAAAAATAAAGGGAAAATGAGAGTGAAAGGGTAATTATTATTTAAATAGATTATGAGGGGAAATGGAGAGGATCCATTTCCAATAAAATGATATGTTTGTATGTATATCCATGAACATGTACACCAGTGTAGTTACAAGTTCAAGAGAACGTGCTCAATAAAGGATAATTACCTCCCTTGTGTTTTGGTATTTTTCTACCGAATTAGATTAAATTAGGTCAAAATGGTCTTATGCGTTATTTGTGAGATTAGCGATGTAAGTATGGTTGACACGTAAACTAATAAGGACGTAAATAAGAGATTTAACATAAGAACTTTGGTGACGCGGAAAACCCAATGTGGGAAACGACCGCGGGAAGGGGACGGTACCCTTCCAATGATTGCACTAGCTTTTTAATATGGATGACGAATACAATAATGGTGACACGGCTATCTTGTTAGTACAATGTCTAAGGTTTGTATGTGTATGAATGAATGCTCTTTCTTCCTCCCTTTGCCTTATATATTGGACCCAAACCCTAGTAGGGTTTAGGTTGCTTGCATAATAAGTTAGCCGAACTACATTCTCGTTCGGCTTCTCGTGCTGCCGGGTGTTAGCTTGCTAACTGAGGCCCAACGCTCTTCATTCTGTCAGAAGTCCACCTGGCTGCCCCGTGCTTATGGGCTTCTCAAGGCTGCCAACATATCCGGCCCAATTCGTCTCTTCTAACCCTCTTGCTGGATCAATTATCTCCGTGGCCCAATATACAGATTTTGTCCCAAACAGTTTGCCCCTAATTTCTTGCGAGGCACGCTTCGAACTGACGAACGGGAAATTATTAGTTGTATCTCGCGCAGTCTTTTTCTTAACTTCCCATACACTCATCATTACCCCATGCCTCCTCATTTCTCACCCCCTCAATCCTATTCCCTTATAACTCCAACCGTCCCACACCCACTTCTCCACAATTAATTCCCAAAACTTCAAAACCTTTCCTCTCTATAAAACCCTTCTCCTTCCTTTTCCTTTCTTTGCCGGAACTTCACCATTCTCGCCGGAGCTCCACCTCCGCTTCATCAGGTACTACATCCATCTTTCCAATCTTTTTCTTGCATTTCTATGGGTAAATCTCGCCACGTCCCTTCGTCTTCTACCTCAGCCACTCCGGTGCCTGACCCCTTTTTCCCTTCTCGTGGCCTCTTCACCCACCCCCATAATTGTGACTCCTCCTTGACGGCTGCCGACATACCCCAAATTAAGGAGCCGTTAGGGCTCGGCGATGAGGTGGATATCGTCATCCCCGGCTTTGGACAAAAGGCGGACGCAGAGGGGTGGATCTGTATTTACCTTTACCCTTTTAAGTATGGCCTTCGTTTCCCATTCCCTAAGTTGGTTAAGGACTTTCTCCGAACTAATGACTTTGCTATGGTTCAAATTGCTACACATGTATGGAGGGTTCTCCTGTATTCCCTTACTGCTAGCCAGAACACGGGTAGCACTATCAATCTTGGCCAATTTTCTTTCTACGGCCACGGTGAGACCCCCTTCAGGCATGTGTCGAAGTCGAAGGACGAGAAGTAGTTTGAAGAATTCTTCTACCTATGGAAGGACTCCATTCAGCCGCCTGCTGATTATATCTTTGAGGACTGGGTCATGACTTCGAGTAAGCAGCTTTTTTACTGTTTTGTTGGTTTCATCGTGCTCACGGGCTTACTTTTTATTTGTGTGCAGGCCCTCGCAACCTGATCCGCCTGGGTGACCCTATGTCTGCTCGCAATAAGCTGTTTTGCATACCTGTTGCTGACAGGAAGTTTCCCGACCTACTCTCTGGTTTTTCTCCTGCTTCCTCCTCTAATCCTCAGCAATCGTCGCGCAGCATGTCTTATGGTAAGTCCCTGCAACTTTGATGCCTGATGTTTTATTTTTCTCGCCTGATATTCCCTAACGCCTGGTTTCTTGCTTACAGTTGGTGCCAGAATTGATCCCTTAGAGGCCATCATCCGGAGTGCAAGGAGGAAGCGGGCTGCTGGGAGGCCTAACACCCCTTCCGCCTCTAAGAACAATGCAATTCTTTCACCGATATTCCCTTAGCACGTACCCAGGAGGCGTGCAATTCTTTCACCACTACTACAAAAATCATCATAGACATCAGACATTTTCATCAATAGGCATCAGATTTGCAACTGATGCACAGTTGACACATGTATATTCTTTTTGCTTATACATCAGTCTTAAATCTGATGTCTATTCAAAAATAGACATCAGATTTTTAGGAAATCCGATGTCTATATAAGATATAGACATCAGATGTTTATAAAAATCTGATGTCTATTCAAGACCATAGACATCAGATATCCAAAAAAACTGATGTCTATAATTTTTTTTTATATAAAAAAAATAAATTACGGTATTGTTGCTTGCCCAATACATTAATCCTACATATGATCACAAATGCATAATTTTTCGATAATTAACAACAAATATCTTTATACAATTAACCGATTATTCCAAGTCAATTACCAAACGATCTTTAACCAACCAACCAACCTATCAACAAAAATAATGTTCATCAACGACTCCAGTTTCAAATTCGTACTTAGCCATAAGATTATCCTTGCCAAAGCAGCCACTGATGAAATTCCTCCTTAGCAACTCGTACTCCTTGATATTTACTTTACCCTTGTTACCTCTTACAATCCATTGATCCCTGTGAAATTAAAACCCAACATTGAACTAAGTTAAATCTGAAAACTATGAGAGCATTGCATTGCATGCTCGAACAAGATATTGTCAGTGTCGCTGGTGTGCAATAAAAACTGCAAAATTAGTTGGTTAGATGTTGAAACAAGCCTATACATAAGTGACAAGGAAAAAAAATATCTCTCTCTTTCGACACGGGAATGTTTGGAAGTAAAACACAATGTTCAACTTATCTTCCTAGTTCCGACAAAAACAAAACCTCAAGGAGGATTCAGAAAGTGCAAAGTACAAGAGATCTAATATACTAACCTGCGACCAGCTGTGGCACAACTGCATTGGACACAGTGACACAATGGTAAGTAAATTAAACAAGCCATAATCAGAAGTGAATCGTGGAAAATTTGAGGCACCTGAACTCAGACGGAATATTAATGAGAAAATGTGTTACCAGTGACATGAAAATATACTCTTTATGAAGTATGCCACCGGGCAAATAAGAACTGAGCTACTTAGTACTAACTAACCAAGTATCCATACCAAGCATTGGCCCTGTGTCATTTTAGTTTGCTACTGGCTACTGCACAGTTTAATAGTACATGCCATCGCCTGTGCCCAAACTTTCAGCCTTGCTTTGACATCTTCTGGATGGTCACCTGCATAGATGTAACAGAAAATGGTTAAGATATAGGCCAAAGGATTTGAAATGAGTTGTAGATAAATCAGTATTGAGCCATAATTGAACTGTGAAATAAAAAGAATGAACAGCTAGCCATATTTAAACTGTGATATGCAAAGAATGAAATGCAAAGAATGAACAGCTAACCAAGGAAAGAATGAACAGCTAACCAAAGAAACTTGACTAAGCAAAGCGTATAAGAACTGAGCTACTTAGTACTAACTAACCAAGTATGCCACTCAAAAGGTCTCAAACAACAAAGGTACTTATGAAGAGTTGTCACTTCAGTTTGAGGTGACCCTAATAGAAGCGGTTCAGAGAGAAACTGATGCAAAAATATGACACCGGCCAGAATACAATTATTTTACTCAAGTAAACTTGTATCTCTGCAAAGTGAAAATGAATCATATCGGGTGAATAGCTTCACCAATTACATTCTTATACCCTCGCTTACACCTGTCATGCTTTCCTCCTGCAATTACAGAGGCCAAAAGAGTTTCCTATAAGAGTTTTCTAGTTAAGAAAACTATCTATAGCTTTAAGTTGAATAACCAGGCAGATCATATGCTGAGATAACCCACACAAAAAAAATTATATGCTGAGATAACTAAATTTAAACTCACTATGTTTCTTCTCAATAAATGTTGTGAGCCTATCTAACGTCACAATGTCTGTGACTATAGTTGTTCTTTGATGCTGGTACAGAAAAATTAAATTAAAGTAGATGAAACTAGAAAAATCCAAAGAAAGTTACTGGATTATGTAGTAGTTATAAGCAAATGAGGTCAAAGTTTAGGTAGTATTTGAAAAGAAAAAAACTGATTTGAGGCACCTGAAATCAGACGGAATGGTCAACTGTATAATGTCACTGGTAACACATTATACTGCATTGGACACAGTGACACAATGGTAAGTAAATTAAACAAGCCATAATCATAAGCGAATCGTGGAAAATTTGAGGCACCAAATCGATTTTAATATTAATGAGAAAATGTGTTACCAGTGACATTATACTAGATGAACCCACAAATATATGTAAATTTGGGATAATGATGAGTAAATTAAACAAAACAAGGTGGAGTTAAGCCAAAACAAGCATAATTAAAAGAACTAAGCAAAGCCGTTAGATGATTTATGAAAATATACTTTTTATGAAGTATGCTACCGGGCAAATAAGAACTGAGCTACTTAGTACTAACTAACCAAGTATCCATGTCAAGCATAATTCAAGCATTGACCCTGTGTCATTTTAGTTTGCTACTGGCTACTGCACAGTTTAACAGTACATGCCATCGCCTGCGCCCAAACTTTCAGCCTTGCTTTGACATCTTCTGGATGGTCACCTGTATAGATGTAACAGGAAATAGTTAAGATATAGGCCAAAGGATTTGAAATGAGTTGTAGATAAATCAGTTTAGAGCCATAGTTGAACTGTGAAATGCAAACAATGAACAGCTTCGACAAACAAACATAACACTGCGAAGGAAAAGGAGATACGCGTTGGGCACTATGTCTCAAGGATCAAGCATATTCAGCACTTCGATCTGTAAGAATCCATACGTTAAGAATATCGGAAAAGGTTTATTAAATTTAATACGATTCGTGTAAGCTGATTTCAGTAAGGTCTACTTCCACAAAAAATTAATCACAAAAGCTATGAGAAATTGACAGCAAGAAAGCAATCAAAATTCAAACTATCACAACTAAAATTGAAGACAACCCAAAAAATCAAACACCTAAACACTCTCGACTTTTGGCACAAAGAGATGTGAAAATTAAAACACCCTCTAATTCAAACAAAAGCTTACAACTTTCCAATAAAGGAATCAATCAAAACCCACAAAATTCATCAATTGCCCAGCAAAAATCAAGAAATACCCAGATCACAAAACTCATATTAGCTTCAACTACAACTAAACTGAAAGGAAAATTAAATCGCAGCTTATGTCAACTACTTCAGCATCAACACAACACAATATTTGTTAATCGTATTTTACTCTTTTGGAATACACAAAAGAATACATAAATGAACCCAATTTACAAATTAGAGAACCTAAACCCTAAATTTGAAGGAAATGTAACCCTAAATCGAACCAAGCAAAAGATATAGAAGCTTAAAGTAATTAGATTCGAAAATATACCTTGATGGATTCTGGAAGAGAGGCTGGCGGTTGGCAAAACGCGGTGGTCGAAAGGTGAGAGCGAAAATTGGCGGCCAATGGCGAACGAAGGTGTTCGGTCGGTTGTTAGCTATGGAGAACGGCGGAGGTCTACAGCCAATGGCGGCAAATGTTTGAACTAGGCGAAAGTGGTGGTCGTCGGCCGGGGTGCTAGTGTATAGTGTTAGGGTTGTGAGAGTGAAAATGATTGGGGTAAATCAGAAAGGGAGAGTATGAATGAGTAAAGGAGGATGAGGGATTTTAAATGGTACTTTCCGAAAATTGATAGGCATCAGATGTTTAGTTGTCCCATGCCTATTAAAGTTGAATTTCATAGGCATCAGTCTATTAAAAAAATCGATGCATATTAAATTTTATAGGCATCGGTTTTTTTCAAAACTCCGATGTCTATATATAGACATCAGTTATTTTTAAAAATCGGATGTCTATTGAGTGATGTCTATTACGTTTTTTGTAGTAGTGCACCGAGGCTCTCAAGCGTGCTGACGAGAGAATTAATGAGCTGATCACCCTTGTCACCAATATTTTGGCCTATGCTACTTGGCGAGGCAAGATCAGCGGCATGCGTGCTACGTTGTATGAGCCCCCTAACCCTCTAGATAGTAGAGGAGGAGGAGAGGCAGCTGAAGAACCTCTACCCCGTGATGCCTGACTTGAGCGTGCCGATGCCGAAAGTTGGCGAGGTGAACTCTCCTGCCATGACGGAGAAGGCTGCTACAGAGGGAGTAGGTCCTCTACAGGAGGCTGCTGCTGACGCTGGTGTCCAGGAGGCCATTGGTGAAGGGATCGTGCAGCCTGATCCTATTCCTGAAAATGAGAGTCAGCCAGAACATGCAAGGGAGGAGGTTGTGGAAGCTGAGAGGGAAGTCATTGACTTAACTTCTGTTTAAAATTTTTTTAAGTATCTTATGATTTTGGGGGTCTGGCCCTGTGTGGCGCAGACTTTATAAGTATTTTCAAACACTTGGTTTTGTGGACCCTGCTATGGTGGCGGGTTGTATTTCGCACTTTTGGCCATGCTAGCCCAGGTGGCAGGTTTGGTCATATTTTAGAAATGACTGCTGCCTGGTTAGTAGGATGGCTTCTATCTTCATATGTCTTGTGTTGTGTGAATTGCCTTTTCTGCCTACTGACAGACTTAGGTATATATTAAGTAGTCATGTTAGCTCGGGGAGCTGGTCTAAACTTACAAATATTGTTGTGTCAACCCAATGGCAGATTGAGACTGGAGGTGGCCGTGTCAACCCGGGGGGCTGATTTAGACATGTCGTGTCAACTCGGGGACTGTTTTTTAGACTACGGTGTGGTCATGTCAATCCAAGGGATTGATTTAGACCTCGTCGTGTCAACCTGTGGGGCTAATTTAGACTTGAGATGGTCGTGTCAACCTGTGGGGTACATTTAGACTGTCATGTCAACCTGTGGGGCCGATTTAGAATTAGCTAGTTATCATGTCAACTTAGGGGGCTGATTTAGACTTGACGCCACATTTGACTACTTAACCTTGATCATGACGCAAAGTGTGTTCATCATGTTTAAAGCCAACAGGGCGTACCTTAGGCAAGTTTATCGTCATTTTAGGACCAGTGGAATGTTGCAGGATCCTGGGTTCTCAGAAATCCCTGCGCTCCTTATGTTTTTGCATGCATGTTGGGGCCTTAACTACATCGAGTACTCGGTGTCGATAGCTATCTTTGGGGGTGGTATCCGGGGTAGCTGTGTGAGCTTTAAGTCATCTGACAAGCCCCCTTTCGTATGTTCCACAAGCTAGTCGGTGAGGGTGCTCCCTCTTTGGAGAATTAGGTTAAGCATGTTGGAGTGCCATGTGCCTTGTCACCCTGCGTTCACAGTTGACAGTCCCGCTGACAACACTCTCAACGTACCATAGAAGTTAGAGTCCAATGTGGTATTTCAAAGAACCTAAAATAGAAAAGTCAAAAAATCTATTAAAATGATGTGAAGTACCGACGCTATCTCATGGGGTTCCGTGAGCAACCATGGACCCGGAAGCTACGGACCACATAGCTCTAATAGTGGTTTCAAGTTTAAAGAAATGCAAATATAAAACAAGTACAATAGAAAATTGATAATATGCCTACAATTTTTTTTTTTTTAGGGTTTTTCGAATACGGACTCGACACTAAATTCTACTTAGCTTGTTATCAAAAGTGATACCTCTTGAGGTGAAGTATGTTCCATGGTTTGTGTATTAACTGACCATCCATGGTCATTAATCTGTACGCCCCATGTCCAACAACGCCTTCAACCTGGTATGGTCCTTCTTATTTATAGACGAATTTGCTTGCTTTGCGGTTTTTGGTGTTTTGTAATACCTCACGGAGAACCAGGTCTCCTACCTCCAGGAGCCTGATTTTTACGTTCTTGTTGTAGCTTTTGGCGACTGACTTTTCGAAGGCAGCCAGATGTATCTTCGCGCTTGCTCGAAGCTCGTCTACCATGTCTAGACTCCTGATTATCTCTGCACTGTTCAGTTCCCCTGTCATGCATCCAGACCTGTGAGTTGGAACTAGAACCTCTGATGGAATCACTGCCTCTATTCCAAACACCAGGCTGAAGGGTGTTTGGTCTGTCGCCGTCTTTGGTGTGGTTCTGTCTGGCCACAGTACTAGTGGCAACTCATCTGCTCACTTTCCTCCTAACTCTTCCAACCTCCTCCTCAAATTTTCCATAATGATTTTATTGTGGATTCAGCTTGCCTGTTGGACTTTGGAGTCCTGGGTGTTGACTTTTTCAGTGAGATGTTCCACCTAGCACAGTATCCTTTTGTGTCGTTTGACACGAATTGTGATCCGTTGTCACATATTGTTTCTGATGGGATATCGAACCCGCAGAGGATGTTACGTTTGATTAAAGAGATGACTTGCTTATCTTTTACCTTAGTGAATGCTTCTGCCTCTATCCATTTGGAAAAAAATAGTCTGTCATTGCTAGCATCCACAGTCTGTTTCCTGGGGCCCTGGGCAGTGGGCCAACAATGTCCATTCACCGTGCCATGAATGACCATGGAGAAATGATTGGGTGTAAAGGTTCTGTTGGCTGATGGATCATTGGTGCTGACCTCTGGCAGGTGATGCGTGCATTTTATATAGACTTTTTGTACCACATTTGCACGCATCTCTGTGCATTTTATGTAGTGTTTAGCTACAAATGTCCCCCGAATCGTCTACTTTGGTTTGTCTTGTATTATTTTGCAGGTATGTACCGTAGATGAGCATAATCAAGCCTAAAACATGTCCCTATGCATGCATTTAGAATATGAGTTGAGTCGGAGCTTGAAGACTACTATTTTGAGATGCGCAAAGAAGTAAGATAGCTAGGCGAGCAAAGGAAGAACTTCAAAATACTAGTGCCTAATTTGAAGAGCCATATCTCGAGTTCTAAAACATATTTTCAAGTGATTCTAATTGGAGATAAAGGCATGTCCTCTTAGCTTTCCAACTCCACCAGAAATGCTTTGTTTGCCCATATAACGAAGAAATGGCGGCCATTTGAAGTTCAGTGCGCGAAGCAGGAATTGTGCGCTGGAAAGTACTTGATCGAGTACTATCTTGTTCGATCGAGTCCTTTTTCTACTCGATCGAATTGTGCCTTTTTGATAAGTGTTCGATCGAGTACCTAAAGTTCTCGATCGAGAGGTTTTAGCTTGGATTTGTTCGATCGAGTGATATAAAGTTGCTCGATCGAGTGACTAGCTTATATACTCGGGATTTTTATTCCGTGTTAGGTTTATTTTATGTTAATAATCACTTCCCTATATAAAGGAAGTCGGGATTAGGTTAAAAACATCTTATCATACTGTTTTACTCTTAATCACTGTTTTCTCTCTTAATCTCTGTTGCTACCTTGTTCTTATTGCCGGATTCGCTCTTTTGTAATCTTTCTTTACTCTTAACTTCAATCTATTGTTTCTCTACTTTAATTCCTTGCTCTTTAATTCTTACTTTATTGTTATCATTATTAGTATATGCTTCTTCCTTATAATTTCTTTATTATGTCTTCCCTTAGCATATTCATGTTTATTGTTGTTGTTATTAATTTCAAAAGCATGAGTAGCTAAATCCTTTTATGTTAGGATTAGGGGAGCCATGGTATTAAAGTGACGATGTCGTGAATAGGCTAGATGATTTATTGTGAGAATCTGTGACCATAGCAATGTAACTGTAATATGTTTAGTTGAGTGCACGCTTCTAAACCCCTTAATCTAGTTAAATTCGCTCCTAGATCGGAAGATTGGAATGAACAGACCTGCTATGAACAGTAGACTACCCTAATAAGGACAAAAGTTAAGTTAGTTGTAATCTAGGGTGGATAGCGGACCGGAAGGACCTTTCCCTTACCCTTCTCACAGTGTAGATCGTCTGGACTGTTTATGACTGAGTTAGTGAACTGCCATGGTGAACCGAAATCTTGACATATCTCTCCTTATCTGATCACATTCTTTGCTTTTTCTCGCCTTATTGCTCTTGTCTTTATTTCTCTTGCCTTAAACCCTTTAGTAGTTTAGAAAACAACTTTAAAACCCCCATTGTTACTAGATAAACGAGATTAGCAGATAAATACTTTAGCCTCCCTGTGGAGATCGACCCTACTTACCGCTGACTTCTGTTAGTAGTACTTAGGTATTTATTTTTGGTACCTGACGACAGTATCAAATTTTGGCGCCGTTGTCAGGGAGGCAACTATTTTATTTACTTGTTTATTTTTGTCTGTCTTAAGCCTCAAGGGATTTATTCCTTGAGGCAGTTCTCATCTTTTTCTCTAGTGTTGTTTTGATAGGCCCTACAGGTCCTACCTAGACAGTTCTAGGTAAAATATCATCAAAGGGAAGGCTTGAGTACCTTTGATCTTCCACCTATGTTCCATCTTATGGCGCAACAGGTGGTTTACTGTGAGAGATGTGGTACTGCTGGGCACAATGCCGTTATTTGCTTGACAGGGAACGACGAAGTCCATGCGTTTAGGCAGCATAGACAAGCTGGTCATTCCTTTACATATGTGCCGCCATATCCGTTTTAACGAGGCTATCAAAAGCCTCCATTCGTCTGGCCACCGCAACAACAAGCTCCTCCTCCTGACAAAGTGAAAGAAGATATTGCTGAATTAAAGTCTTTGGTGAAGGCTCTTGCACTTCGAGCGCAAGAAATTGATACATTTAGATAAGCTCGTATCAAGGAACTTGAGTCTCAAATAGCTCAATACAAAGACTTCTGCACTGTACAGCAACATGAGTTTGATCGAGCAGATTACACCCTTCGATCGAACACTTTACACGAGGAACCACTCGATCGAGCAAACCTCTTTGTTCGATCGAGTAAAATTCAGGAGGAGAGTTCTCGATCGAGTACTACCTTTGCTCGATCGAACATATTGGCCACGGAGAGCATTGCTATGTCATCTGGGTCCGTTTTGGATGACGATTTTGAAAAAGACAATGGTTATGGTGAATCCCCCATTTGGAAAGCTGAGCTGGACGCTCTAGAGGCTGCAATATATGGGACAGAACCCACAAAGGAGGGGAATGAGAAGGTAGCTGAGTCCGGGAATATTCCTAGCACGGTAGAGGTAATACATTCTTTTATCAATGATTCTGACGTTAGGAGCGACCGACCTGAGGTAGTTAACGATAATTTATTATTATTGGTATAAATAGTACACTACCTCATATGGCTTATGCTTTATATTTCAATACTTTACCCCCTCCCAGTTGGGTAAATAAGCTAATAATGCTTCACCATATTTGTCATCGAAAATTTGTTAGGCTGAGACGGTATCTTAGATTTATTTTAAATGCTCATGAGCTCTCTTATTTTCCACCTACGGTTAATTTGAGCTTTTATGTTCCGCCCGTAGCTGAAGGGCAGAATTATTTTCTGGATACTCTTGGGAGCTGTCATAGGAAATTCGTTAGGCTTAAACGATTGTACATTTCAATTTCCTATGTTATTATTATATTATGGTGCTACTTACAGTTTTGTGTAGCGCATGCGCAGTTATTTGATCGGCTGTTGCGTGCTTTGTGCTGTTTTGACTGGGCTCAATTAGAACGGCTATTGAAAAAAAAGAGAAGGTCGAGCTGGGACCTGTCTGAAACTAGCGCTTTCCGGGAGGCAACCCGGAGTTTATATTTCTTTTGAGTTGTTTTTTGAACTTTTCAGTTTTTGTTGTGTGTGTAATAAATGGTTTTTAAACCATAGGCTGTGAACTATTTAGGCTTGGTTTTTGGTCGACATTTGTCTGAAGGTACCTCTTGATCGAGCATTCATTTTGTTCGATCGAGTGCTTAAGCCCTTCGATCGAGCACTATTCATCTCGATCGAGCAACCACAGCTGATGACTATTCGAACGACTGTTTGCGACCACCCATGTTGCTGGCTGGTTTGGGGAGGTCCCTACTTCGCGTATTCTTTTGAGTTTTCCGCATCTCCACTCTCTTCTTTTTAGTTTGCATTTCCTTTCCCTATTTTTGAGTACAATGAGGGAATTGTACGGTTTGGTTTGGGGAGGTTATGCATCCATATCTGTGTCTGCATTTATGTTTTTATTGCATTTCTGTTATCACGTTTAATTTCTGTATGCATTGTCTTTTATTTCCAAAAAATCAATAATCCCATAAAAAATTAGAAAATTCTATAAAAATTCAAAAATTTCACGATTACTTTTGCATATACGTTAAGTCGGAACGGTGGATTTCAATGATGAAATTGCACTATAATTTCTCCTTTTGCTTAAGCCTTGCAAAAACTATTATCTTTTTAGCTTTGTCTTCTGCGTATCTACGAGTTTATGTTAAAATTTAGCGGAACGAATAGATTTGACCTGAAATTTTGGCAACCTACTTATAAATTCTAAGTTTTAGTGCCGTATAAACTAGTGTCATTTATGACCAGTTTCATGTAGGATTGTGAGTAGTTACTCCTTGCATAACATGTTCACTAATTTGCACGTATATAAAACTCAATTACTTATTGCCTACATATATTCGGGTTAGTGATTGGTGTCACATGCAGGGAGGCTCTTACATTTCCCCTTTCTTTCATTTTTTACCCATTTAACTCCACATTAGCCAAATTTGCCTTTTGACCCTTAACTACATCCAAATTTAGCCTGGCTTTTCAAGCTAGTTTAGTGTATGCTTTTTCGGTATATTATTTATTGAGCCGAGTTTGGTTTGTTTTTGATGATTTGGAGTTGGTAATTCATGAAAGAAAGAAGGAGGATGAGAAAAAAAAATGAAGTTGAAAAGTTGAAAAAGAAAAAAACGTGAAGAAAAGAAAAAAAAAAATCAGAAAACCGTGAAAAAGGAGAATGAAAAGTTTGGTTGACGGTTTTGCTCCTATGCTTTATCACTATCTTATGAGGAGTATGTTTGGTTTGGTTAGTGAGTTTGTGTGCCAAAATAAAGGGCAGTTATGCCTGAAACTTTGATGGATTAGGAATCGGATACGGTTCATTTGGTTCTGTTAAGTTAGCTAGCTTGCCTATTAACCTCACAATCCCATAAATGTTTTGCCTTTTTCTTACCCATCGCCTCACTTTCCCATATCTTTTGTAAGCCCTCACTTTGACATACCTTGTTTGGTTGGAATGTGTGTACGGTAGCTAGAATTGTCTATCATATTAGTTGTATGCATGTTTATGTGGGTCGTAGTTTAGGTGAGCGACTATATTTCCATCTTCTCTTACATTCATATGCTTACCCTTTGCTTCATGAGAGAAGAGTGACCCGTGAGAGTCCATCATTAAAGGTTTTGCAAGGTCGACGGTTCAGCTTTATTATAAACATCTTATAACTCGTTTGCATTTGACATTTTTGCTATAAGTATTAGTGCTTGAATTAAATTGGGTTAAGCGGACAATTTGTAGCTAGCTCTGAGTTTTCTTTTCTGTTCCATTAGTTAGTTGCATTTAGTTGCTTGCGTACAAGCAAAGGTTTGGTTTGGGAAAGTTTGATGCGTGCATTTTATATAGACTTTTTGTACCGCATTTGCACGCATCTCTGTGCATTTTTTGTAGCGTTTAGCTACAAATGTCCCCCGAATCGTCTACTTTGGTTTGTCTTGTATTATTTGCAGGTATGAACCGTAGATGAGCAAAGGAAGAACTTCAAAATACTAGTGCCTACTTTAAAAAGCCATATATCAGGTTCTAAAACTGATTTTCAAGTGATTCTAATTGTAGATAAAGTCTTGTCCTCTTAGCTTTCCAACGCCACCGGAAACACTCTGTTTGCCCAAGTAACGAAGAAATGGCGGTCGTTTGAAGTTTAGTGCGTGAAGCAGGAATTGTGCGCTGGAAAGTACTCGATCGAGTACTATCTTTTTCGATCGAGTCCTTTTTCTACTTGATCGAATTGTGCCTTTTTTATAAGTGTTCGATCGAGTACCTAAAGTCCTCGATCGAGAGGTTTTAGCTTGTATTTGTTCGATCGAGTGATATAAAGTTGCTCGATCGAGTGACTAGTTTATATACTCGGGATTTTTATTCCGTGTTAGGTTTATTTTATGTTAATAATCACTTACCTATATAAAGGAAGTCGGGATCAGGTTAAAAACATCTTATCATACTGTTTTACTTTGAATCACTGTTTTCTGTCTTAATCTCTGTTGCTACCTTGTTCTTATTGTCGGATTCGCTCTTTTGTAATCTTTCTTTACTCTTAACTTCAATCTATTGTTTCTCTACTTTAATTCCTTTACTTTATTGTTATCATTATTAGTATATGCTTCTTCCTTATAATCTCTTTACTATGTCTTCCCTTAGCATATTCATGTTTATTGTTGTTGTTATTAATTTCAAAAGCATGAGTAGCTAAATACTTTTGTGTTAAGATTAGGGGAGCCATGGTAGCAAAGTGACGATGTCGTGAATAGGCTAGATGATTTATTGTGAGAATCTGTGACCATAGCAATATAACTGTAATATGTTTAGTTGAGTGCACGCTTCTAAACCCCTTAATCTGGTTAAATTCGCTCCTAGATCGGAAGATTGGAATGAACAGACCTACTATGAACAATAGACTACCCTAATGAGGACGGAAGTTAAGTTAGTTGTAATCTAGGGTGGATAGCTGACCGGAAGGACCTTTCCTTTACCCTTCTCACAGTAGATCATCTGGATTGTTTATGACTGAGTTAGTGAACTACCATGTCGTGGTGATGACGATAAGGAGAAAATATAGCTAAGGATTTAGTATTAGTGAGTTATGAGGACATAACATTTGTTTTAAGAAGCGTAGGATGCGATAAAAGAGAGTTTCATGGTTGTGCATGTGGTAGTATAATTGGAAGTAGAGTGTTGGTGTAGCATAAAGGATGGATATTTGTTGTGATTGATTTTATTTAAGGGCATGGCCGTGCGTGTAGTAATTCGGTGTTTAGGAATGGAAGAATACTTTAATAGTGTTAACGGTTGGATGATGATGTTTAGGAGTTCGAGAGTGTTGACAGTGGCATGATGATGTTTATGAGTGTAAGTAAACTTCGAGGACGAAGTTCCTTTTAAGGGTGGTAGAATGTAACATTCCGTTTGATGTCTATGAGTGTCTTGATATTGAATTGGCTAGTGGATGATATATTACGGAGCTAGCAGCGTTTGTGGACGGTAGTTGGTAGTGTATGAAGTTAGTGTCGAGAGAGATATAATGGAGTTGATACGATATTGTGAGCCATGTTGTGGAGGTAGGAATAGTTGGTGGAGTTGGTGTTATGAGTTCATGTTTGGTAGGTTGGAGTTTTTTTTTTTGAGTTCTTAGTCGTGTTGTTGTGTCTTGATCGAGTTAGTATGTTTGTTTGTTTTTGAGTATAGGTGAACTTCGGGGACGAAGTTCCTTTTAAGGAGGGAAGACTGTAATACTACGGTTTTCTATGTCTATGGGTACTCTATCGAGTGGCCCTTACTCTGTCGAGTAAGGGTGTTTTGATTTACGAAACAGTAGTCTGTCTGTAGGGTACTCGATCGAGTAGCCTTGGTGCTCGATCGAGTAAGTGGTACTCGATCGAGTACGTTAGTTACTCCATCGAGTATGTCGGTTAATGGGCATTATTTTGACGGGTTTTGTTAATAACACGGATTAGTATATAATTCATATCGTCATCTTTGTTAAACACTTTTACAAACCTAATAATCTTAAAAAGGAGATTGAGGCTACGTTATTCGCATCATCCGTGTTATTGGCAAATCCCGGAGCTTGAGAGGTCGGATTTCATAATTCTTTGTGTCCTTGTGATCATTGCGTCGAGGGTAAGATCTACATACCAATTTTATAGCGTTTAGTGAACTTTGTTTAAACCCTAAATGGGTAATTTGGGGGTTTTGGGTGTTTGATTGGCTTAGTAGTAATTGCATGATTGTACATGTGTTTATAGGAGGAGATTTCGTAGAAGAGCATTTCGATTAGCTGCTTGTGACGATCTTGTGATTGCTTATTTTAGGTAGGGTTTCCCTACTCAGTATTGGCTACATAATGTGTGGTGATTGTTGTTGTGATTATTGGTTAATTATATTGTTGGTTGATTTTGACGGTTGTTGGCTGTATATTGTTGATTGATTGTTGTATCAGTCTGTGTTCTCGAGGTGCATCCTCGGCTGAGTGGAGTCACTTGCGGGAGTGGCTTCACGCCCATGATTCGCCTTCTGTGGAACCCGCCACAGAAGGGATGTGCACATTAATGGACGCGGGTTTATCGCTCGATGGAGATGAGCGGGGATTTGGTGGGTACGGCTGCGGTCCCCCACTAGCGGTGTGGAGTATCTGTTGCGATGGGTACTCTGACAGGGCTACACACTTTAGTGTGTATTCAGTTACGTGGAGATTGTTCATGGAGACCGGGGTTTGATGTGACGATTGTGCTGTTTGGTAATTGTTGTATTGCATCTTGTTTTGTGTAATAAGTACTGACCCCGTTTAAATGTTTTAAAAACTGTAGTGATCCATTCGGGGGTGGTGAGCAGGTATGAGCTGATGCGTATGGGATAACTGGGAGGAGTCACCACGATGCAGTTTAGAAGTCTTCCGATGTGTCTGATAGTTTTATAGTCTTTTGATAGTAGACAGTTTTGGAGAACTTGTATCTCTTTATCAGTTTTGGTTTTTGGCATGTAATCACGTTAAATGTTATTTACTATTTAAGTATGTTTCTTTATTGTCTGATGATTATCATTGCCTCGGGTAACCGAGATGGTGACGTTCCTATACCTGAGTGGTCCTAATAAGGCACTTGGAGTATGGGGGTGTCACACCCATTTCAATTAAACATAAAATGATCGAATTTTCTTTAATTTAATAGTCCAAGTTTCAAAATTTCTCAATGATCCTTCAAACAGAAAATAAGCAAAATTCAAGCAGCATAAGATCATACAAAGGCTCATCAAAACCAATTATGCTAAACAGCGAAAAAAAATTAACCGGACAATAAATGAAATACACCACAGAAGAAGGGCTAACAATTTATGACACGTAAGAGTCGTAACACCGTATAAATGAAAACAGCAACCACAATCAGAATCCTAGTCCAAACTGGAGTAAATTTTTACCAAGACAACCATTCCCTCTATACATCCATACACCATAGTACCAACATTTAAAAGAATAATTCACATCACACCAACCTCACAGGATAATAAGTGCACAATAACAAAGAATCCATACTACATATAAAAGAAGGGTTTACATCTAATTTAAGCAGTTGATCTTGAAGGATGTGAACATTGCGAGTTTACGACTGAAGCAAGTAGAAACTTCTAACCCATGCATGAATAAGGATTCAACGTCAAATTGAGAAAACCTCCATAATACTACTTTTTATTACTACGTAACTTTCAACATTTACTCCCTGATAGACCAATCTAGTTTATCCTCTACTGCACTTTTCAACCAGGATATCTCTGAGCAAGTCAAGTGACTGTAAAATAATTTCATGCCAAAAAGTTATGCCTGAGAACTACCTCTACACAAGTACACAACCATAAAATGTTGGCCTAAATACAGTCATACACTCATACATCTACTTTCCATCCTTAACACAAATGAAAAAAGCGCATTTGAATTGTTGCCAAGTCATTTCATCTAAATAATTCTACCATCACGGGGAGATCCACACATGCCTACATCAAAATCAACACAACATAGCATATTGTAAAACAAAATTAAGATTGGCGTTTTGGTACCAAGGCACACGATCGGTCTGACACCTGACGGTCCATGAACATTTAAGATTCATGCTGCTCCGGAGCTTGAGCTAGGAACATATACACATCTTACAGGCAGAAAAATGTATGACAAATATTTTTTTACTCATTTTTTATCATCCCAAATTCTTGTTTAGGACGGAGCTATCATACTCCGTATCATTTAATTCACATACAGTAAATAAAGAAAGATAGGGATTTAAGATTGACATTTGAAAATGTGAACACACAAGTATAGTGAAAATATGTGAAAATCACGACACGAGAACGGAGATCAAATACCCTACTCGAAAGAATGCAACCAACAAAACAGAATAGTGAGGAAGAGCCAAACCTACAAATAGTAAACACCTTTGAGTTTCGACATAAGACAGACGCCAGACACCAGCTCCGAATTGATCCGCAACAAAACCCTAAAATTCCAACACCTCCGATTGATCCGCAACAAAACCCTGCAACACCATCAACTCCTATTGATCCGCAATAAAACCTTATAATCTGATTAGCAATCCAAAACAATCGAAATCCCCAATTTAATTGTGAACCATAGTCCATAACCCTAATTCGTCATATTTTAGTGATCTGGGAAATTAGGTTGATTCAAGTGATGAATTTTAGATGGAACCCGATTATTTGAAGCAATTTGTGTGAGATTTGTGAAGGTTTATTAGAGGAGAAGTGAATTTGGGAAGAATTAGGAGAGTAGCATTTTATGAGAGAAGCAAATGAGTGTCGAAGGAGGACGAAAAGAGTGTTGTTGGAGTGTGAGACAGTGAGAGTGATGGAGGGCAGGGGAAGGATAGGTTAAGTTAGAAGGGAAGGATGAGATTGAGGGTGAGAGATCGACGGTGTATATTTGGCAGCTACTATTCATCGCTACAGTTACTCCACTTCTCTCTTTTTAAAGGGTAGGGATTTTATTTTCATTAAAGGGTAAGCATACAGTACAATTTTTTTATCTCTTTTATATGATTTGATAATAAAATTCATTTCATAAAGTTTGATCAGTTTCGGTAAATAACATTAAAATTAATTCAGTTTATAATTTTTTTTTTTAAAAAAAAATAAAATATTTAATTTAATACCAGTAAACAATTTGGAGTCAAAATCATTTTACTAGATTTATAATTTATATATTTCTAATTTAATTTCATGTTGAATTATATTTGTATTAGTTAATCGAACATATTTATGAATAACAAAGTTTTTAAAAATAGACCCGTACATTGCCAATGGCATATTTGGAACGATTTTTTTAAAATAATGCTCAAAAATAAAGTATTTGTCGTTTTGGGTTGTTTTGAAAATATTTGTCAAAATGGTGTCCACGTAGGCTCGGGAATTCTTAACCTAGAACACGGAATAGACAAGTCATTGACTCATTGGCAATGGCGTATTTATAGTGTGTAAGAAAACAGTGGCCTAAGAAAATAGGAGGCGGAAATACGCCATTGTAAGCGGCTGGTATCCTACAATAAACACGCCAATCCGTTTGGCGTGTCTCTAATAAATCCCCTCAAAAAAAAACTCATCATCCTTCGTTACCTTCTTTGATCACAAATCTCTCATCATCTTAATTAATTACCTTCTTGAATTCTCTGTGTTTATTTGCAAACCCCAACACCTTTATAGCTTCACTATATCACTACCATAGCCACATCACTAGTTCACCACAAGTCAACCACCGAACCGCTTCCTCCATCTCCCTGCTCCCCACATGCAATTTTGTTGTAATATCGATCTTCACATAACATTAATCCAATCAAATATAATTCTTTCGATTTTAGAAGGCGGTTCAATCTCCATTTTTGTTGGGTATTCCTTATATGTGTGGATCATATCATTTTGATTGAACAATAAAGGTATTTAAATTAGTTATAGGTTTGTTGGTTATTGATTGATTGAATTGCAGATTGAATTATGGGTTTGTCTATTCCGTGTATATGGAGGTGGGCGAATGATCCAATCAAAGAGCAGCAAACACGTCGTTCTGAATGGCGTTTCTCAAAGAGTATACACGCTATAGCAAATGGCGTGTCTCCATTTTTTTCCCCATTTCTAGTTTTACGGTAAACATGCCATTCCGAATGGCGTGTCTATTCCGTGTTCCAGGTTAAGAACTCCAGAGCCCAGGGCGTCTTAAAGTAAATAGAGGCCCGGTGTATCACAAAAAAATGAGGTCCCAAATATAAATGTAGAAGTTTATTACACGTCGAAAATTGTATTAAATTTTATTAGTAAAGCTTATAAATTTGGTGGCCAAATCTGGAGACCCGGTTCCGCCGCCCGTGGTCGCACGGGGTAGTAGATACCCCTGCCCGAGCCTACATGGACATCATTTTGACAAATACTTTCAAAACCAACCCAAAATGACAAATACTTTATTTTTGAGCATTATTTTAAAAAATCGTTCTAGTTTTTGAGCTTTTTACGGAGTAATACTTTATTTGAGCTTATATGTATATTTTATAAGCTTTATTAGGAAAAAAATTGAACTCCTTCATATAAATGTTAAATTCAAAATATTATAATGAAGCTCTAAAAATAATACTCCCTCCTATTCGGTATTTTCTTCCCCTTTGATATGGGTACAAGATTTTAGGAGAATGATTAAAGAATGAATAAAGGAAGATGGTGGGGTTTGTGAATTGGAGAGATGAATGAATAATTAGGAATTAAATAAGGAATTGTGAGTAAGGTGGGGTTTGGTGATAGGAGAGATGGATGAATAAAATAAGAATAAAAGTTAGGTGGGGTTTGGTGATAGGAGTGAGTAAAATAAGAGTAAAAGTTTCCAAAATAAGAAAGGGGAAGAAAATTTGAATAATCCAAAAATCAATATATATATATATATATATATATATATATATATATATATATAATGAGTCCACCTCTCTTAGGTGAGTCCATGAGTCCTAATTCTAGCCATTAGATTATAAGAAAATCAATGGTTAAGATTAAATATCAAAATAAAAGCTCTATATAAAAGCACAACCAAACCCTAAATATTTCATTTCCCTGCCTCAAACATATTTTCACTTCTCTCTCTTCCTCCCCACCTTCTCTCTAAAACTCCCCAGCCACCACAGACAACTACAACATCCCGCCACCATCCAGTCGCCTGAACCCCGCACCTCGCCTTCTTTTACGGCTGCCCACGACTCACCCACCGCCGAGTCGCCTAAGCCCACACCCACCACTGCCACACACAACCACCACGCCGACACCAAACTCACGCTCTTTTCAGTTCTCTGTTTTTCGCCTTTTTTTTTAGATCTCGATTTTTTTTGTGGTTGTTGGGTTAGTACTTGGTGTTGTTTATTGTTGGCTGTGGTGGTGTTAATGCGTGGTTGTATATGCGGTGGGTAATGGTGATTTTGCCGCCTTTCCCTTCTCCTTTCCCTTTTTTTTTCCGATGTGAGTGGTGTTGAGTGGCGGCTGTTGGTGTCGGGTTAGATGGTTGTTAGATTTTTTTTGTTTTTTTTTTTTTCATTTCAGATATGAATTTTTAGGGGGTGGTTGTTGTTGTGTGTAGTGGTGGTGGTTGTTGTCGTCTCCCTCTCCTCAGCCGCCCCTCCTTCCCCTTTCTCCTTTTTTTTAGATCTGGTGGTTGCGTGGGGGTTGTATCGTGTTGGTGTCGTTGTTGTCGGCCTTGTCGTTTCTCTTTTTTTTTTTCATTCAGATCTGGTAGCCGTGTGGTGGTGATTGCAGGGGTCATGGTGGGCGTTAGTGGTGTTTCGTGAAGTTAGTTTTGTGTCAGATGGGCGACAAAGGAGGTGGTGGTTGTTAATAATTGGCGGCGGCGGTTATCGTGTGGTGGATCAATTAAAGTTACCCCTATCGTCTGTTAAAGTGACATCTTCAAGGACTTGAAGTTTCGCCTTGAATTGTTGAAATTACAAAAAAAATTATACAGTATATATTAAAGTTACACTCGCGTAGCATTAAAGTTTCACACTTGGACCATTAAAGTTACAATCGTGGATTAGATAAATTACATAAATTTTAGTAACGATTACATTATTATATAAATACAAATTTTATATTGGAAATGGCCTGTAAAAACATAAAGTTTTACTCGTTTAACATTAAAGTTTCATTAATAAACCAGTGAAATTTAAAGTTTGATATTGAAAATGGACAAAAAAAAACTAAAGTTTCACTAGATATCATTAAAATTTCACTAGTTTAACATTAAAATTTCATTCATAAATCAGTGAAATAAAAATCATATAAGTTACAATTAAATTATTACATAATTCAAATTTTTATATTAAAAATGGCCTAAAAAAAATCAAAATTACACTTTTAGACATTAAAGTTTCACTCAAAAATCAGTTAAATTAAATAAACATTAGTCTCAATTATATTATTCCATAAATTCTATTTCTTTTATTAAAAATGGTTTTAAAAAATTAAAGTTTCATTTTTAATTATTAAAGTTACACTTATATTTCATTAAAGTTATAGTCAAAAATCAGTTAAATAAAAAAATATTAGTTATAATTATATAATTTCATAAATTCAATTTTTATATTAAAAATGGCCTAAAAAAAATTAAAGTTACACTTTTAAGCATTAAAGTTTCACTCGTAAAACATTAAAATTATATTTAAAAATATATAAATTTTTATTTTTATTTACAAAATAACTTTAAAAATTAAAGTTACAATCATAAAGAAATGAAGTTTCATTCACAAGTTAAAGTTTCACTGATAAAATATTAAAGTTTCATTCAAAAAATTGTTTAGAAGTTTCAAATCTCAACCATCAATCTTAGAAGATCAATGGCTTAGATTAGGATTTACGGACACAAATATTTAGGTGGACTCATTTGAACTTGACTCTCTCTCTCTCTCTCTCTCTATATATATATATATATATATATATATATATATATATATATATATATATATATATATATATATATATATATATAGAATTAGGATCACATGAGTCCACCATATCTTTTTGAGTCCCGTGAGTCCACTTATGTATCACACGCTCTACACAAAAATATCACGTTTTTTTTTTTTTTTTTTAAAAAAAAAAAAAAATTTTTTTTTTTTTTTTGTAAAAAAAAGTTGTGATATTGTTTAGTATAACTCGTGATATTGTATCTCGAGTCCGTGAGTCCAAGTAAAAGAGTATCACGAGTTATACAAAACAATATCACACCTTACAATAAACAATATCACTGGTTGTACTAAATAATATCACGGGTTATACTATACAATATCACACCACTAAACCTAAAATATGTCAAACTACTTCTCTAAAGCTTGCACGTTATATCATTTTACAGCGGGCATTACAATGGAAGTTAGTATTCATACATCTATATTTCATTCTATGATGAATTTATTTGCAGGGACTTACTTTTTTTTACATTAAAAAGCGTCAATGACGACGAGGTTAGCGGGTCAATAAATGACGAAGGAAGAGGATTACATGAGAATAAAACCTGATTTTAAAGTTAATCCGTTCTAGTGAAAATAAAGCGTGGGGATCCTCTCCAGTTCCCACAATAACTCCACCTTGACATAATGACACGTGGGTTACTTCACAATCAACGGCTGTGATAATTTCTTGGCCAACTTATTGTAAAATGAAGACATGGCCCTGATTATTGTCAATCACAAACCCAATCGCATCATTTTTTTCTTTTCTTAGCTACTTCTAAATCAACCATTATTCCAATGATGTAGTTTCTTTAAGATTGTCACAACAAAGAAGAGGATTATACCTCCGAACTTTAACTCAATTTTCCATTTAATTTTTAGGTGTTCCAAAATTTGGGTTTAAAAAAAAAATAAGACAAGGATACTATTGTTTTCAAATCATTTCTTAAAAGCCCAGGTAAATTTTTTTATGCATGCATGTTTTCTTGTGAAAATAATTGATCCATTTTCAGAAATTTGAGTTATGACTTACGATTTTGAGGTTTTTTCATTTTCTTATAATCTCAGGTTATTGGAGCTGCTATATTCTAAGAGTACTCATATTCTAACATTGATTTAAAATGCTTTTGGTTGAAGAAACAAATGGTGGAGGATGCATGCGAAAATGGAGAGAAGAAGATAAGTGTAGTATGAATGAAGTGTGAGAAATATGAAGGAATAACGCAGTAAACGTATGAAAAACAAACAAATATTAATATGCAAGTATAGCCGTTGATTCCACAATAGCACACGTGTCATTATCTTAATGACAGAACTGGACCCTCCAGTTATTGTAGGAACTGGAGAGGATATGCGCTCGAAAATAATACTCTTCAGATCCATAGCAAACAAGTTGTCTCCTTAAGTGATATTCTTGTGTACAACGTGTGATACATAAGTGGACTCAAGAGACTCAAAAATATAGGTGGACTCACCGGATCTTGCCTATATATATATATATATATATATATATATATATATATATAAGAGGCTTTTTTCAAAGCACGTGGTAGTCTCCAAGTTTTTTAAACTACCTATTTAAATACTTTTTAATCTTGAATAATATTTGAAGATAAAGATAATTATACAACAAAGTTAAGATAAGTTAAATTTATTTATAAAATAGAGTTTAACTGTGTAATTTATTTATGAAGATAGAGTTTCACTGTCGAAGTAGAATGTTTATTGAAATTATAGTACATCTAGAACTCTTATACAATATTAGAGTATATAAACACATCCAAAAATAAAACGCAGCCAAATATGTGTATTATTACTATTTGGGCTATAAACTTTCTACCCTTCCCCTTTGTAATTTACGTTGCTCATTTGCTTTAATTAAGTTAACTCTCTTGCCTAATTGCATCTTGGCTTTGATATATTGAGTTTACATAACCTATATGTGTATTATTGCATGTTTTTGTATCCCTTTATTTATGATATTCTTAAAAGATTGATGTACTATATTTATGGTTGTGCAGGAACTAGATTGAATGCTTAAGAGGATTAATCAAATACTTATTCAAGGTAATTAAGGTAAATTCACGCACGACCTTAGATATTTATATGATCGGAGTCTTTAGCCAAATCCGCTACAAAAATCTTATTATTTTCTGACATATTCATATTACGTGATTGGGTTTTGGTCTACTTTTCTTATGTATCTACGAGACACGTTTATTAAACAAAGTATATATTGATTGTTCGATGTATTGGGTGCTCCACCATCAACGACCAGTAAAGTCCATGAAAAAATTGGATGACGACGGTGTGACATAGTATATATTATGAAATTCATGAACAAGCTTAGAAATAAAATTGCGGATTTAGGGGGAAAATGGTCTTATCTTCAATATTTTAATGAAGAGACGAATTCGTAAATAAAAGAATCCATATTTGATGGGATTACTTTTAAAGATATACCATATGCGATATTCTATCTCAAAGAAAGTCAATGTGTTGCCAATTTGCCATGGATTTTAATCATCTTCGCCTCTTAAAAACATGTAGATGAGTAGATGACATTCAATAAAAAAAAGAGAAATACTTTCAATATTATAGTGTCATTTAATAAGAGAGTAGAACAAATATTAAGAGGAGAAATCGGACAAGTAATAATGATAGGGTCACATTACTCACATAGTAAAATAATGCGTATGACTAAAAATACCCCCAAATAAGATTTACTAAAAAATCGATTTAAATAGGTTAATATTTTAATTATGATGCTAATTTGTTAAGGTGATATGTAACGAATAGAACTATCGAATGAAATCAATACCGGGTTAATAAATTTCATTGGTCACTTATTAGCTTATAAGCTAACAAATCTAAATAAAACAGGGACTACTCTTATTCAAATGCGACAACGTATGGAGGTTTAAATATGAGGGTCTCTTATCTGTCTTACCTTTTAATTTGTGTTGATCTAAAACGAGAATAAAATTCTACATTTAAAAGTGTATGGAATAGGACTATAGGAGATAAAAAAAAAAATCTGTACCTTAACGGCTTAACCAAGCAACAATGTATATATTTTCATTATAAAAACATGTATAAAGATTTGTTGTTATACACCAATTATTTGTCTAACTTTAAACAAGTGAGGATTTATCAATTTGTTACTAATATATATCGTTCACTTTTGTAGGGTTCGATACTTTGAGAATTGGTTACTACACCCTATATATACGCAAGAGTGGTACTCTTTCCGTTTCAATCATTTATTTGTTTTGGATTAAAATAGCTTTCACAAGTAAGAAAAAAGACAAACAAATGAGTATGACAAAAGGGTTGATATAATTAATCCTTCATAAGTTGGGTCAATGGTGAATTGGTGATGGGTGACGATATTGAGTTCTTTATGTTTTTATTGGAGTAAGTTTGAGAATAAAGCGAATTTCAGATCAATTTTTTCATTATAGACATTCTGTACTTAGACGTTTTTTCTTCTCTTGAGTAAATAACTAATGGCCATGTCAAATTCTATTTCGTATTATTTTTCTTTTCAGGTTTTTTTAATCTACTGTATTTGTGAAGAATATAATAAATAGGGCAAGTAATAATGTAGTTTCTCATATGGAAGACTCGATTGTACCATGTGAATTGATTTTAATGTTTTTTATTCCCTTTGACTATTTTATTTGCCTTAAATTTTATAATATTAAGGATAATTCATGATTGTGAACACTGTTTAAAATGATTAAAAAGGTCCACAACAATTAAAAGAGAGTCAAATTTAAAACCCGTGCAATGCACGGGCATAAAATCTAGTAGTGAATAGGAGGGAGTATACTCTATAGAAGCTCATTATATTTTTTTTATTTTTAACACAAAAAAAAATTAAAAGATACAGTAACTCAAAAATTTTAAAAGTTTGAAAAAAATGTACATAAACTGGCTTAGAATTATTATGGTTGTACAATTCTCTTGTACAATCGGTTATATAATCTTATTTACCATCCCGGCCAACCGTGATATGTAACGTTATAATTTAAATGATGCCAAACGTTGTAATATAATTAAATTTGACAGTGGCCAGCAATTGTAGAAAGGAAAATGAATCATGCTCAAAGGCGATTCTTAAGTCATGTTGTGGAAAAATTAAATGCTCAGGTTTTATCAAGGGCACGTGCAAGAAGTAATCAACAAAATCACGACATTTTATGAGCAAAACTTGATGAAGGCTCTTTATTTTTCGCTGGAATGTTTGTATCAAGATGACATGTCAATTAATGGAATAAGTAAGTTCAAAATATAAATATGGCAACAAATTTAAAGCTTCCTATAGTAAAAATGAAATTAAAATAAAATATGATGTATTCCCTATCTTCTTTAAAAATATTTTAGTTGATTTTATAGTTAACTTATGAACAACTATATAGTAATCCAAATATAAATTTTATAGGAGCTTTTTTGAAAATAATTTTTCAAATACTTTTTTCCAAATTACACGGTGTAATTATTTCCGAAAGCATATACAGGATAAAGTGGGCTGAACTTATCAACTACGAGTAATTAGTGGAAAATGGAAATCATTCATTTGAATGAACATATAATTGCTTTAAAGGTGTTAATAGCAGTATGGCTCAATACATCTATATAACTAATTTTATCAATCTTGAATATATAATAATATACAGAGACATAATTTTTGTTATAAAATATTTATTATAAAGTATTTGATCAAAAATAAAATTGATGCTATTATATGCAATGATTACTCCTAACGTTCAAATAGAATATAATTACTAAAAATTAATCAAATAAGTTAAAATAATGATACATTTACAAAATATCAAATTTTATATCGGTTACAAACATATTTAAACCTGACTTATCTTCATCACAAAACAATGAATTATGTTTTTTAGTTATTTGTATGTTTTACATAATTACATATAATTACTAATTGTGAGTTTTTTATAGCAAAACCGTGAATTTTCACGGGTTTAACCTAGTTTGTTGTAATTTTATTTCACATGTTTAGTTTGTTTTACCGTATGTATTTCTTGTTGTACGTTGGACCATATCAGTAGGTGTTGTTTGCCTCTTGTACTAATTATTTATGTGTTCTCTTATTAAAACTGTAATCCATTAATAAAAGATTATTGTTTTTCTTTGGGCATATGTATATTTAATGTTTAAATTTCAATTAACTTCTAAAAACATTTCTTAATGGCTCATTCATCGTACAAGCATGTGGTTTTATGCTCTAAGTAGCGGTTTTACTGCAACTCTTACAAAAACCTAAGAATAATGACGTGGACCTTAAAATGGACGCTAAAGGGATAAATAGTTTGTTAGAAAAAAAAACAAAGCCAAAAAAACATCTTTATTACAATATATTCTCGTGGAAACATAAGCTCAATGCATAGGCGTATCCACGGGGTGCAGTGGATGCACTTGCAGCCCCTGTTTCTACAAAAATAACTAAAAAGAACAGCGTAGATGTTTTAGTAGTATTTAATTGGTGCAGTGGTTTGAGTCCTAACTTCTTTCCCCTGCCATTTAGGTTCAAATCCAACTACTAGCATTTTATTTTTTTGCTTTGCTGGCCCATTTCATCAACAAAAAACGCAGCATTATTTCCAACTTCTAGCCCATTTCATATATTCATGGCATTATTACTCTGTATCATACTTAGGTTATACAGTATTAATTAGTACTTTTAGCTATTTGGATGTCTAACAGTCTAAGTGTTATTCTATAAATGTTTTGGTGTTATGGATGACCAAGATAAATATTTTATCATTTTATTATTTATAGTGGTGATAAAATAATATTTTCAATGATAAAAAACTTTCGTAGAAATCCGCACCCCCGTTACTAGAATCGTGGAGACGCCACTGGCTCAATGTCTTTAAGACATCCAGAGTCCGCAAATAACCCTCTATATTTTGTATACTACATGTTTTGATATTTTTTACCAATATGAATTAGGGTTAGAGCGGTATAATATGTTAATCGAGTGATATTGTATGAATGAATGACTATGTATGCGTTTGTATGATTGTGATACGAGTATTAAAGAACGTAAATAATGAGAGATTTGACACAAGAGATTTGGTGACGTGGAAAATCTAATGTGGGAAACGACCGCGGGAAGGAGATGACGATATCTTTCCAAGTATTCCACTAGCAAATTGTTAATGTTAGGTCACGAATACAACGAGGAAGACAGCTAATATTGCTAGTGTGGTAGGCGTTAGGGTTGCGGTGTGATTGTGAATGAATTCCTTCATTGCCTTCCTTCGTCTTATATAGGATTAAACCCTAATAGGATTTAGCTTGCTTGTTCTCTAAGGCTGTCGTGCTTCTCCTAATGGGCTTTTATTCAGCTCCCCTTATCCTGATACCCGTGGGCTACTATCTTCTTCCGCCAAATAGATTGATATTTACTCCTTGGCCTATGTGTGCGGCCCAAATAGTTTGCCCATAATTTCTTGCTAGACACGCTTCAAAGTGACGAGCGGGAAATTAACTGATTGAAATTGCGCAGTCTTTTACTCGGCTTCCCACACACTCATCATTATCGCCCCACTTGCCCAATTAATTGCCCCCACTATCCTTCCCTCTCTCCTACTTATACTCCAACCCCCCAACTCCTTCCTTCTCTCTTCCATTATTCTTAAAACCCCCAAATTTCCAAAAACCCTCCATCTTCATCTTCTCCTTCGTCTTCTTGATTCGCCTTTTCTCACCGGATCTTTGACCTTCAATTCTCAGGTAATCCACTTTCTTTGATCAATTTAGCTAAATTTCAACGCACATTATGGGAAAAACCCGTCAATCCTCTTCCTCTTCTTCCACGATTAATAACCTTGAACTCGATGAACTCTTTCCGTCCTAAAATATCCTAGAACACCCACACACTTGCGACTCCACGCTTACTGCTGATGATATTATGATGATCTAGGAGTATTTTGGCCTTGGTGACGGCGTTGAGGTTCACATCCCCACCGCTGGCCAAAAAGCATTCATGAAGGGTTGGGTATGCATGTACTTATACCCGTTCAAATATGGCTTGCGATTCCCTTTTCCATAAATGGTTCAGGAATTCCTATTCTTGAATCGATTCCCAACGGCTCAGATATCCCCCCATGTTTGGCGGATTCCTTTTTCTTCTCGCTCAATGAGTATATGGACGCTGACATTGGTCTTGAGGACCTAGCCTATAGGTTTGAGGCCCGTTCCCTTAGCAAGGGTCAGTATACTTTCAGATCCCGGGATGGCTCTGAAAACTTCCTAAAGCTGAGTCGAAATCGAAGGACGAGGGATGGTATGGGGAGTTCTTCTATGTTAAGGTGGACTCTATCAGCTTCCCCACGGATTATATTTTTGAAACTTGGATCCTAACAAAGAGTAAGCTGCTTTCCTGTTGTCTTTGACCTTCTCGCATTGCTCACCCTCTTACCTTTTATTTTTGTGCAAAGCCTCGTAACCCGGTGAAATCTGACAACAAAGACGCTTCAGCTGCCAAACTCTACTCCATCCCCGCTGAAAGAAGGAAGTTTCCCGACCTGCTCCCCAATTTTACCCTTGCTACCTCTTTAAGTCACCAACAATCTAACATGTCATCTAGTAAGGTTTCATCTTCTACTTTCCCTTTACGCTGCTGTCAGTTACCCTATGATGGCCCTTGTATGTTGGATATTCTAATGGACTCCTTCACCCAGAATCTGATTTGCAGGCAGTGCTAAGCGCGACGTCTTTGAGGCTTTGGTTGATAGCCCAAAGAAGAGGGCTGATAACAGCTCTTCTGCCCCTACAGCTAAGAAAAGGGCAACTGAACCTACTCCCCAGACTGCTCCCGTTACTTCTACTCTTCGTGCTACTCCCCGTTATGCTCCAAGGCTTGTGGAGGCCACCCCTATATCACGCTTTCCTCCGTCTCCGCCATCCAGCCCTACTGCTGATGAGGGAAGTTTCACTATCCGCATCCCTAATGGGTTTGACAATCCTGAGCAGGCCCATTTCTGGTCTACCATGGATCAACTGTTGTTCCCCATATCCCTTCAAGAATATGATGAAATGGACCCTGAGCATGTGGCTAAGGTTGAAGGTGGTGAATGCTTTCATGGTATGTTCTCTGCTTGACATCTTCACATTTTCATTTATTTCTGCTACCTGCTATAAATAATCCACGTTCTTTTTCTAACCCCGCGTCTGCCAGTCTGTCCAGGGCTGAAGCCAAGATCAGGGACCTGTCTGAGCTGGCCACCAACATCGCCATCTATGCTACCTGGCAGGGTAAAGTCAATGGCATGCGGAGCAGCTTTTGAGAGGTCACTTACCTCTAAGGATCTGGAGGAAGAGGAAAGGCAACTTAACATAACCTTTCCTACTTCCTCTGATCTCAGCATTCTGATGCCTGAGGCTGCTGAAGTTAACTCCCCTTTGGTGACGACTGCTGCTGAGGATGCTGTCATGAAGGAGGTTGTTGCTGAGGAAACTATTATTGAGGAAGCTGTTGTAGCTACTGAATCAGGTCCTGTTCCTACAGAAGAGCGTCAGCCAGAGCATGTGGGGGGATGAAGCAGATTTTGTTGTGAGGATAGTCATGGACTAGGCCTCTTTTAATTGCTTTGCTTTTAAAGTACTTGGTTTTGGGGACTTGGCTCTGTGTGGCGCAAGTCTTTTTAAAATTTTCAAACATTTTGTCTGTTGTCTCTGCCCATGGGGCAGATTAAATTTTCAAACGTTGTTTATGTATTCTGCTTAAGGGAGCAGAATATATTTTGATTAAGTAACCTTGTTCATGACGCAAGGTGTTTTAATCACGTTAAAGCCATCAGGGGCGTACCTTAGATAATTTTACTGTCGTTCTAGGACTGTTGGAGTGTTGCAGGATGCTAGTTACCAAGCAATCCCTGTACTCCCTTTGTATGCATGCATGCTTGAGGGACCCAACTACATCGAGTACTCAACGTTCAGTAGCTACTTTGGGGGTGCTATCAGGGAAGCTGCCGAGCTTTGAGCTAACTTCTCAGCTCCCTTTCATGTCTTCCCGCCTCTTAAGGGTGTCCTATAGGAGTTCGATTGGGCATGTTGGCTGCCGTGTGCCTCATTACCCCGCGTTTTGTGAAAATAAAAGTCGTCGAGTTCCGAACTCGTGACCATGAATTATAGGCGATCAAAGTTTTTTGTGGAAAAGGAGGGGTACCCCTTAGAAAACCAAAAATAACATAGGGGATCATGTAGAATATCCCTAAAATTTTTGAGTTTTAGTTTAAAGATAATGAGTTTTATCATAGAGTTTTTGAGTTTGTTTACTTAAACATTAATGTAAAAAAAATACAACATTTCCCAAAAACTATATATAAATTCAGTTAAATTTGAATTTTGACAACCAAAAAACTAAAATATAACTTATAAACTTTAAAAGCTTAGAAAAATACATGTAAGCCCAGTTATTAAAAGGAGTGATTTATTACATCAGATGCATGTTCTTTTTTTCTCTTTCCAAAAATGACCCAGCACGAAAAATCGATCGAAGCATGTCCGAAAATAACCCGCTTTTTTATTTTCAACCTGAACCTGAAAACAACCCGACCCAATGATAACCAACACAATGAGGGTCAAGACTAGCTCGACTTGTGACCCGATCCGAAAATAGGTAAATTTATTAAAATTTTATATTTAATGCTAATAAAAGTAATAATACTCCTATAAAAACAATCTCAATTTTAAAAGTTTTTGGAATAAAATATGGTTATAGGGATTATATATTTTAAAGCATGGTATATTAGCTAATGATTACTTACTCGAGTGATTATCTTCTAAATATAGTCATTATTTATTGCGTACGTGTAACAATTAATCAGTTTAAGACTTCGTTTAGCGTTGATATTGAAAATTTTAACATAAATTGCTTATTCTCACTAATGTCATATACTCCCTCCTATTCATTTTAACTTTCCCCTTTCAAAAGGGCGCGCAAATTAACGGGGGGAATTATTTTATTGTAAAGTATTGTGGTGGTGTAAGGTAATTGGAGAGAGGGAAGGTATTATTGTGGGGTAAGATGATTAAAATAAGTATTGTTGTGGGTTAAGGTGATTAAAATAAGATAAAGTATGAGTGTTGCGGGGTAAGGCGATTAAAATAAGTATAAAACTTTACTAAATAAGTAATGGGGGAGAATTATATGAATAGATGAAAAAGGAAAAGGGAAGAGTTAAAATGAATAAGAGGGAGTATTAAACTAGAATTTAGGTGCGGATTTAGGGGGTGCCCTGGGTAGGCAAGTCCCTATCTTGTCAACTTTGAAATTCATTAGAAGTAACACACAATGTAATTAATTAGCATGAATAGTCTTTCAAAATAAAGACAACATACAAAGTTATGTAGGACATTTAAGACCTACAAATATCTAAAAAGCACTCCTCATTTTAACATAAACACAAATACACCCTATAAAAAAAGGCGTGCAACTATGTTAGATATATGTCTTACAAGTTACAACTACTTTCGCACTAACTAGTCCGAAGCCAACCATAAAATCGTGATCTACTAAAAATATAATAATTCAAGTTTTCAAACATTTTTTTTAGAGTTTTGTTGTTTCAATAATTGCCAACATTATTTCTGTATTATTGTTTCACTACTACAATTTCCTTGCCTTCCCGACGCTTTATGGTCGACGCTTTTATAAGCGTAGACCCATTTTTTCACCCAATATCTACTTTAATAATATACTCCGTAATAATCAATTTTAATTAAAAAATGCGGCTACTTTTGGTATCAAACCGCTAATTGCTATAGAAAAACTCTAGAAATTTCATTTCGCGCTTTCTCCAAAACATCAAAGCGCTCGATCTATCTCCTCCATTGAAATTCCAAACCCTAATTCATTTCATATTCAATTGTCGCTCGATTATTATTCAACTACTCTACAACTTTCATTTCGCCCTTATTTATTCAAAATCCAATTCAATTACTATTAAGTTTTCGTTCATCTCTCAATTGTTCATCACAGTTGAATCGCGCCTTTCATTAGTCATCATCGTCATCAGCTAAATAGGTACGTATAATCGATCTCTCAATTGCCGTTTGATTTATTGATTTCATTGTTGTTTGATATTAGTTCATAGGAGTACATAATTGCTAGTCGGAATCTCGGATGATATAATCAGCTACTCAGCATATAGCATACGTTTTTCGGGGAAAATAGATGGGTTTCCGCATTCAGTAAAATCATCGTTAGGAGGACAGTTAATGGAATGGATGTTCAAATTGACAAAAAAATATAACCTCAGATAGATAGCAGTTTTTTTTTTTTTTTTTTTTTTCCTTGAACTTTATTTCTGGAGCCACACCGAAATGATTGAGCAATGCATTGTAGTAATCTTTAGCCGGATATTCCAAAAGGCAGATACTTGTTTCACATTAATAGCGCCTTGGTTTGGATTCTTCAATTGTCACACGAATATTCCTCCTATTGAAATCCTACATCAATGAACAAGGTTATATAATTGGTGTAACCGAAATTTAGTACCTAGAAAGTTACAAGGAATATTCAATGAGGCATAAAAATATCAGTGATTTCCTTTACAAAACCCCTCTTCCAGTTGTACTTTATTCACTAGAAAGTTAATATGCCGACTGTCGAGCAAATAGTTGCACCCTTGCAAGTTGCAATATTATCAAAAACAACTTCATATTGATTTGAATTCGAGGCCCAAACTATAAGCATACTCACAGTCAATCAGTCATAGCTGCAGTAACAGTATGTGAAGGCCGACTTTATTGTGGGTTCAAATGCAAAAGCTTAAACTAGGATGTGTCTGGTCTAGGGATGAGATCATAGATAAAGGAAGTGGGTTAGGAAAGTACGATGGATCTTCAGATGGGTCTTGAAATTCAAGACTTCCCACAAGTCTAAAGGATAGTGAATTCGAGGGAAAATTGTGTCTCCCGATTGTTTTACAATGTTTTTTGACGAGTAAAAGTGGCAAAAATCGACAAACATAGAGGTCTGAGTAAAGTAGAGTAGACCTTGCATTATTTGCATACCTTTTTCGGAGAAAGCAAAGAAGAATACTAAGGTGGATGGCCAGGAGGCTTAAGCATTCATTTACTCCCTTTGTGAAATATTCCAATATAGACATGCCTGAGCAGCTTCCATGTTTATCCCATACGTTCTTCCAAAATTTGTCATTTGAATTGATGTAACTCGCCAAAGATAACTCCATACCTTTATATTTTTGCTTGTCTTCGATAACCGAATCATTTTCGATCATCTCAAAACATCTTTGGTCTAAGATGGTTTTTGATTATTGATCAAAGGATTTGGCATGTCACTTTGCTTAACGATAATGTTTATTATGATGTATCGCTAGTCGCGTTGTTCTTTTCTCCGAATTCTAGTGTCTTGACTTTACTAGTATCCCAACATTGATTGTTTTAACTTGCATTTACATCTGAGATGTTATTCAATAACAATGATATGCCTAAAGTGATCGTTCAAATGACGATAAATTTTCGACATTTATTTATACTTGTTTAGACATTTGAAACACACGATATGTGCCTATGACCATGAATTGGGTGGATAGTGGTGATGATTAAACACCTGATATGTACTGTAGCTTTTTTTTTACATGGTTCATACTTTGCTTGTAATGATGCGAACTATAATGCGTTCTATTATAGGTGAACCTATTCGCATCACCTACTTCTCATAACTTAATTAATACTGCAATAAGATAATTCTGATTGTGTTTACAACTCAGTAATTAAGGTTTATGCGAGATAATTGATCGTTTCCTACTAGATGATCTTCCCCTGTAGAAAGACAATACTGCTCATTTCCCTTCTCTATATTCTGGGTGTTTCCATGTTTCCTACTAGATGACCAAGCTTTTTCATCGTTCATTTCAGCTTTTATTTTATTTCATGCATCCATGAGCTCTACCTTGGCCCAAATATAGATTGGCCTATCACAAAACAAAGACAATGCTGACTTACTTCTAACGAATTCTATTAATGGTCCTGCCATGAATAAATATGTTTCTCAACTAACAAAGGGCTGCATTTGTTTATTGAAATTTCACAAATTTATCTCGGTATCCATCAGCAAAAACAGGAAATGTCTTTTTCGCTAAGAAGTATCTGGTGTACAAATATGGCATGTCAAGTCTTTAAAACAATAATAATGCTTTAGTGGCCTTTTGTTTATTGCTGCTATTGATTTTGGAGTGCTTTCACAATTGATGATTGTTGGAGCTTGTGTCCTCCACAGTTAGTGTGATAACATATATAAATCTCTTATAGGTTCACAAGGGTATACTTAGTATTTTATCAGTTGATTAACATTTACTTAATAACGGTTGGCTTGCTAGAAGTTTGACGTTATTATCATACTGATGGCGGTGATCAACTGGTCCCTAAAAGTCACACCTAAAGGATGTGTTTGAGAGATGTGATTGTATGAAAATATAATCACATTGATGCCTTATATGACTAAAAGGTTAGTCCATGTTTTTGACTAAACAGTTAGTCAATGTGATGATGAGACGATTATTTAATACAATTAAATAATATCAGCTGAGACGAATTAATTGTAAATTCGTAAATTGAATATAAACAGTTATATTTAATTAATGTATATAATGTTAGCTTAAACGAATTAAGATGTTAATTCGTAATTAAACGTAACCAGTTATATTTAATTAGCAAATTATAAATATGTTATATTTATAGTTAGTGTATATATTATGCGAAATTGTCATAATAAAATGTTGACAGACCGGTATTAATAAATCGACTACAAACTGTTGTGTATGGACTTATTAATACATGTCGACATAATTGACAATTAATATAATACACATTATATACAATTTGAGAACAACAAAAAATAAGAAGATTTTTCTCCTTATTTTTGGTTGTTGGTGAAACCGAAAATAAGAGGAAAAAGAGGAAGAAAATATCTTCCCGTAATTCCTCCTATTTGGACGGTTTAAGAGGAGGAAAAGAGAGATTTTTTTCTCTCTTCCTTTTTGACCTAATTCTCTCATCACAAAACTAAAACCCTAAAAATAATTAACAATTTTAGGGATCTCTTTCTAGCAAGAACAAGGGCATTTCTCAAAGCATTTTGGGTGCAACGATTAGGAGCATATCGATCTCGATATTGTTCTTAGGCCAAATTGCTAGGACCAAAGGTTGATTCTAATCTCTATACTTTTGTTTTTGCAAATTCGTTTATGACTAGTTATTTCATAATTATAATTTCGTTATAATCCGAAATTTTTCTTGATGAAATATACCGATATTTCTCACAAGTGGTATCAGAGCATAGGCCACGAAATTATTTTATATGATTTTCATAAATGGATTTAAACAAAAAAAATATTTTTGAAGAAAAAAAATTTCGGCCGAGGGAAATTTTTTTTGCCGAGAGCAATTTTTTTTGCCGAGATATTTTTTTTTTTTTTTTTTGGTTTTTGATGTTTTTTTTCCATTTAGATTTATTCATATTGTTGTTTTAATTAGTTAAGATGATAATATGATAAATTTGTAGATGTTTTGATTTAATAAGAATTAAATTAAAATGGAAATGGAAATTGTTTTAATTGTTGATGATTTGTTTTTGCTATATCACTACTACAGATACAGGCTATAACAACGGGTAAAAACCGTTGTAAAAATAAAAAGAGGACGTTGTTAAAGCGGCCGTTGTAGAAGGTATTTACAACGGTTTGATTATTTAATTAAACCGTTGTCGAAAGTATTCACTACGGTTAAAATCCGTTGTTGTTGGGTGTTCTCCGTTGTGGAAAGCGTTTCAAAAATTTGGAGGGAATAATATAACAAGGTTGTCATATGTATAACCGTTGTTGTAACTTTCCCTCCAAAATTGTGAAGTCTTTTGACAACGAGTTTATGCTACATACCCGTTGTTGAAATTGTTAGTAACAACGGTTCTTAGTTTGAAACCCGTTGTTGTAACTTTACCTCCAAAATTGTGAAGCCTTTTAACAACGGTTCTTCGTTTAAAACCTGTTGTTGAATATTATGCGCGGTATCTGTGAAAGTCATTCACAACGGTGTTATTTTTATTAACCGTTGTGAAAGGTATTCACAACGGTTTTTTTTAGTAACTGTTTTTATTACGAACTCCTAATGTTTTGAAAAATTAAATTTGTTTTATGCCATTCAAAAACCTGCATATATCAACAACACCATATACCAGCACCAGCATAAATCACAGCTGGGTTCATCAGAACTCAATAGATTCAATTCAACCACAACAACAGCAGCATCATATATATATATATATACTTACAAGGAGTTGAATTTACATGAACTAATCATTCCCTAACTTCAACAAAAAATTTACTAATAAGTTGATCTAAACTCTGAGTATCATGCATTTCTATTTTCTAAGACGTATTTGCCCAACATGTCCCTTACCTCGTCTATATCTATACTTGAGTACTCCTCAATCTGTTGTGACGGGTTGATTACATACTTTATGGAAAAACAAAGAGAAGACATTATTGTAACAACATCAATTACTGCATAGCAACATCATGGTATATATAGAAGCAAGCAAGACAACATTAGCTCTAATTTAAAAAAAGTAATAAACACATTATTAAATTACTAACCTTTTCTGGAATAATGATATATCTTCGCCTAATAATCTCCAACATAAACCGACAAATATCCACATTGTATGCTATCCGGTCAAGTGGCGAGGGCCTATTATTACATAAAAACAAACAGATTTAGAGAAGGCTCACATCAGAATCTTGAACTTTAGGTATTGTATTAGTATTAAACACAGATTTTTGCACTTAATGTTATTGTATTTGAGCACGTACCCCTGTTATCGTAATAAAATCAGGGCCAACATCAGAATCTTTCGTGGGTTGATCCTGCTCGTTTGCTCTTCTCTTCTCAAAGGCCTTTTTTTTTAAAATAAAAAGGAGGCGAAAACTCATTTTTTAGGGGCAAAAATGAGCTTTTTTCTATAAATAAAAATTGAAACTTAATGTTATTATAAATAAATCAGTATTATAAACTTACTTATTAATCAAGCGCTTAAAAGTCTCGCTTGGTGGATGATGTATAGAGTCCAACCAGAATACTTTTTCCTTGTCGGCATGATGGTCGCTGCACCCAATGAGTCCTACATCAAGAGACATCATCATTATTAACAAGTACATATATTAGTTATGAAAATGCAATTGTAGGGGAAACGTAATATTAATTTGTTTATTACCCTTTTTCATCATAAGCGCCAAAAATCGACTTCTTGGTTGTCGCCAATTGCTTTGAGCAATATAATCTACCCGTTCTTGAACGAGAAATCCATAATAAATAAAGATAAAACATAGGGGCACCGGAATCCGTATTGATCAGATGAAATATTCTTCTCGGGGATCACTCTCAATTTCAATATCCTACATTATTACGGTATTAATTCCGGTATTTAAAACACTATCTAGTAGTCAGAATATTAGAATATGAAATTATTTATTAAGAAACTTACTTCATCCGAACAAATAGGTGTTGGACATCAATCTGGTCTAGGCCAACCCAAATGGCTAGCATATCCCATGATAGAAGTGTTTGGCGCTCAACCCCTAGAATATCCTCCTCGAGCGGAATAACTATCAATTGCTCGGTGGCTATGCGACGGCCACCCCTCCTCGCGCTTTCCTCATCGTCGCCGTTCTTACTTTTTGCATGTAATCCTTCCCAGAATATTGTGAGTCGTTTAAACTCCTAACTTCTTTCGGTCCGGAAAGAATGAGTCTTTGATTTTGTGCTACTACCACCAGCCTACACATGTAGTAGATAATTAAAATAATAAAAAATCCAAAGGTAACATATCCTAGTTGGAGTAATAAAAATAAAAGCGTACTTAATTAAATACCTTGTCAACCCGCTTTTTCAATGATGAGGTAGTAGTAGCAGTAAGACTGGGACTTAGGCTTATCAGTCTTTTTTGTCCCCTACACAAAATTACCATGCTTTTTATAAATACAGACAAAATATAAATAAAGGGAGCGAGGTTTTTAAAAAAATGGAGAAGTTAATTAAATACCTCATCAAGTTGTTGTCTCGACGAGGTCGTTGGCATGTCTGTGGACTTAGGCTTATCCGCCAAAGCCGGCTTTTTTGTTCCCTACAAAAAAAAAATAACATATAAATTTAACATATAAAAACATTCAACAATTAAAAATTTAACATATATATAAAGGTATTTCTTCTAATCCCAATCGCTTTCCGCATTTGCTTAGGCGAGACAAAGTGAGCCAAGTAGATGTGAGTTTCAGGCCATTGGATGAAACTTCCAACCGCATCTCCCGAATGGTAATGTTGTCACGAATCGGGACAGTGCAAAAAGTCTTCATGGCCTGGAAAGACCGTAGTTATCTCTACTTTGGTATGATTCGCAAAAGTTTTTCGCCATGAACTACGATTTCATTCTTTGCAGATTTGGTGTGCATTTCTACGAGACCCCGGCCAACACGCACATGTGGATTTTTGGTTTTAGGGTCGAAGAATAACGGCCTCTTGTTTACGGTCTGAAGAATATACACATACATTATTATATCCCAAAATTTAATAGAATTCATATAAATTTAACTAATTAAATACTTCATGCATACCTTATCAAAAACAGGGAACCGACTTGAAGGAGATGTATGTCTTTTTTTCCATCACCGTCTTCTCAAGTTGCATCTCCTTTTCAGACCCATTATTTACCTAATAAAATTAACCAATGGCACCAAGTCAGAAGTTATAGCATTAGAGCTGGCAGGGAACACACCCCCTGATCTTACCCAAAAAAAAGAAAAGAAAAATAAGGAAGTATTAGGTACCTGATCGGCTTTAGTTGTTACAACTTGAAAGCATTATTAGGTACCGATCTTTCGAATCTCGTTGACCGATACTTCCTTCTCATGTATTGCCAAGGTAGTAGCGGCCTCTTGACCAATCTATTGTACCTTATTATTACCCCCTTTATAAATGACATCCTCCATCATCTTCACTTCTTCTTCGAAAGCTTGCCTCCAAAGATTCAGCTTTAGTAGTACGGATGCCATTAATCAAGTCATTGCCAAGAATGTAATGTGTCAGCAAATTTTATCCCAACAATAACATGTGAATTGAACTTAAATGAAAATAATAGAATAAATGTTACCATGTCAGCCTTCTCAGACTTAGTCTTCCTTTTCTTCTTTATCGGGGCAGTTGTCCCATAATATTTCGTTACTCCAACCTGTAACGGGACGCCCCTCAAACGACCTGGATGTTCGGGTCGGCCGATCGCTCTAGCAAGAACGTCATTACGACCACTGGGAGTGAATTTCCCTTCTTCTACCTCTTTCAATACGTTGTCCTATAATATATTAAATAAACTTCAAATTATATTTGTGACTAAAATAATAAAGTTAGTAATGAACTCGTCTTAATAAAATAATGCTTACTATGTTGGCCAACACTTCCTCATCATATTTGTCACGCGACCGGGATACTTTAGGCATGTGCCCTTCTTTATAAGTTACATGCCGATCCACCTCTTTCACTCCCTTTGCCACCTACACATTAACATGGTAACATTTATACACGTAAATGTGTATCAATGCAAGTCCAAGTGTGATTTAAAAAATAAAGTCTCACAGGGGAATAATGCATGCTACTTACGAGGTTCTCTTCTATCTTTCTCAGAATCGCTCGAGAACCATACCATTTCCCCTTCTTGCATGAAATGTTAGCACGATTTCTTCCGCTAACGGCCTTCAAATAATTATATAAAAGCGCAAGTAGATGAGATAATAAAAAGATTATATAAAGGACTCATTAATTAAAAAATGATAGGTAAATCGTTAAAAGGCGAGGATATTTAACCCGAAACTTCTCGAGTTCTCATCTTTTTGAAAAGATCCCATTGTTCCTGACTGATGGTGGGACACTTGTTTTCCGGTGGGCTCTTACGCATCTCCCCCGTTCCCTTGTCCACATACAACCAATCCCTAGCAACGTCACACCTCCACTGCCTGTGGACATCCGCTGCCTTATGCATTAAATACTTATCATGGCTTTCATCGGGTATAATAAAGCCTTCCTTTACACGAGCCAAGTATAACTCCGCCAATTTTGGATTCAAAGTTCTAACATCATTTAAATGGATAGGCACAAACTGTCTTGTGCAAGTACCAATCCAACTGGAGAAAAAACCCGCATTTGGACCAAAAGAGGGAAACCCATCTCACTCCATGTTATTTCCAACTACGGCCGTTTAGCGGCTATAGCTGCAAGGACTTTCTTGCACTTCGTAGCACCCCTCTCACCAGGCTTATTATCCTCAGGCTTATTATTCTTTTGACTTCTTTTACGTTTTTCACCCATGATAATCCTAAAACCCAAATATGAATGATATAGGAAATGAACAACTTAACAACGTACATGCAGAGTATTATCTAAAACCCTAAACCCTAATAGGAATGAAAATTTAAAACAACAAATTGAGCTTCTAAAATCCTAAACCCTAATAAGAGGAGTGAAGTAGATGATGCAGGATGATAAAGATAACAAAGAAGACGAAAAACAAACAGATGCATGAAAAAGAAAAAAAGATGATCGTCTTAAAACCCTAATGACGAAACACAAAATTAAAGTGAACATACCTGATGATGATGATGATAAAGAGAACGAGCATGATGATAAGGGAAGGCAACGGAATCAAGCGTCGGAAATTGGGGCGACACGCCACAACGAGAATGTAGAAAGCGAGGAGGAGAGAAGAATTAACTCAGGATACCAACGGTTGAACTAACGTTGTGTGTGTTTATGTATGGTATGCTGTATGGGTTTCTAAATTAGTTTTTTATTAAGACAAACTATTGACAACGGGTGCTCAAAGAAGAACCGTTGTTATATGTTAATAACAACGGGTCAATAAAAGTCAACCGTTGTCAAAACTTTATTACAACGGTTAAAATATACCCGTTGTAATATATTTTCACCAAATTTGCGCCAAAATGAAATATGTCAAAAAAATCATTGACAACGGGTAGAGGTACTACACCCGTTGTTGAAAGTATTAACAACGGGTAATTTAAATATAACCGTTGTTATTGTTGAACCTTGTTTTTTTTTTTTTTAAATTACTGTAATTCCATTACAATCCAAACTCAGTAACAATACATACTTTAATGCTTATGAAGCACCATATCTTTGCAACATTATTCAAAGAATTTCAACACCAACATCCACATCTAATAATAAGATCAAGAAAATAAGACAACACCAGCATACATGCATACTGCATATCTAAGCTACAGGATTTACCATGCCATGCAAATTTGGGAATTTTTATTTAACAATATAATGACCATTATTGATTTACCAATAAATTAAACCATCAAATTATTGGTCTGAAAATGACTAAAAATGTTGGTCGTCCATATCATTGTGTCCTGATGAACTATCTCAGGATCGGGGACGTTTCTTGGATGTCATAGTTTCTTCGTTAACCCAAAGAGTTATGTGCATGCTTGAATGGAATTAAAGTGTGACAATCATGTGACTTTAACCCGGTGAGTTTTAGGTCTTGCATCGACACTAGGCTTTTGATGTTCGACGAATAACCATGTGGCACTTTAATTCCATTCAAGCATGCACATAACTCTTTTTTCTCATTCCGTGAAAGGGTATAAGCTGTTGGCGGTAAAAATGTACGATTACCTCTCTTCTGTGGTGCCAACTCTAGCCTAATACCCATCATTTTCATATCTTCCCTAGCTGCGGCGTTATCCTTTGTTTTACCATGAACATTCAGAAGGGTATTGATAATATTATCACAGACATTTTTCTCAATGTGCATGAAATCGAGGCAATGCCGACCTCCAGTCGAGCCAATATGGAAGTTTATCAAAAAATATGGATCTTTTCTTATACTCACGAGTAAACAATTTAGAGCCGCTCTTCTTCCCATAATCTATCTCAATATGCTTTACTTTCCGATAAACTTCATGCCCACTCAAAATTCTAGGAGGTTGACGAAGTTCTTGTCTTCCATTGAATGCTTTCCGCATCTTGCGATAACAATGGTCATGATACAAGAACCTCCTATTTCCCATATACACATACTTACGAGAAGACTTCAAGTATTCGGACTCGATATCCTCCCCACACAATGGACAAGCCTCTTTCCCATGAACTGTGTGCCCGTAAAGGTCGCCATAAGCCGGATAGTCGGTTATTGTACACAATAACATCGCTCTCAAATTGAAAGTTTCGTTCTTATATGCATCAAATACTTCTATCCTACTATCCCATAACAATCGCAAATCATCTAGAAGAGGTTCCAAATAGACATCTATATCAATTCCAGGTTGTTTAGGGTCTGAAATTAACAACGACAACATCAAATACTTTCTTTTCATGCACACATATGGAGGTAAGTTATAAATAGCCAACACTACTGGCCAAGTACTATGTTGGCTACTCATGTTTCCGTGTGGGTTCATTTCATCGAGTGGACGGCGCTAGACGTAAGTTTCTAGGTTCATTGCCGAACTCGGGATACTTAGCGTCGAACGATTTCCATTGCTTACCATCTGCTGGGTGTCTTAGCTTTCCATCATTTATTCTTCCTGTTTCATGCCAAGTTAACATTTTTGCATCATCGGGATTCACATAAATCCTTATGACTCTTGGTATCAATGGAAAATACCACAACACCTTAGCGGGATCCCTTCCTTATCCTTATAACGCCACTCCAAACATTTAGGGCAATTGGTTAAGTTTTGATATAATTTCCGATACAATATGCAATCATTTGGACATGCATGTATTTTCTCATATTTCATACCCACTCCTCTTATTAGTTTTTTCGCCTCATATGTCTTAACAGGTAGAACATTACCATCAGGAAGCAACTCCTTTATCAAGGCTAAAAAACTAGTGAAACACGTGTCACTCACCCCATTTGCCCCCTTGATATTATACAACTTCACCACAACCGACATTTTTGTGAACTTACAACCAGGATACGAGAGGTGCTTGGACTCACACAACTTCTCATACATGTTGTTAAGGTCATCCCAATTACTAGTGTCATCACCTACATCTTCAAAAGCAATGGACTCATTATCATTCTCTTCATTATCTATAGACTTAACATTCAACTTCTCTACTTCCAACTCTTCCAACTCAAAAAACTCGGCAAACTCAGGATCATCAGTTAGCCTTTCGTGTACCTCAACATCATCTTCTTCAGAGTTATTCTCTTCCTCTAATGATTCCCCATGAAAAATCCAACGTGTATAGGATCGACTAAATCTCCACTTTTCTAGGTGTATTTTAACGTCCGGAAAAGCCATATAGCTAATATTACCACATCTTTCACAAGGACATGCAATACTAGAAGAACCTTTCAAATTGTTCGAAACGAATTCATAAAATTCAGCTAAACCATCCTTGTAGGTGCGGTCACTCATATTTGCATCAATCATCCAAGTTCGAGTCATTATTCTACATTCGTAATAATAGGCAACTAATTCAGAAAATACAATAATAGGCAAACAAATAAACGAAATTCAGGAAAGCAATTAAGCTAAATTATCAACAAATTAGATAATAACCCAAAAAAATCCTATATCTATAAGCGTTGCTAAGAAACATATATATACCTGATTGATAAACACGATGAGGGAGAGAAGACGGTGACAACAGTGACGGAGATGAAGACAGAGAGACGATCAGGGAGGAATGGAGGATGATATAGTAGCAGTATTAGCTTATGTTTGTGTTTTGTAGCGTATAGCAGAATAAAACAATCTGTTGCTCTTAAGATTTTCATAACATTAATAACAACGGTTATTGAGTCTACAACCGTTGTTAAAAAGTATTAAAAATGGGTGATTACTTTTCACTAATTTGGCGCCAAACCATTAACAACGGTTAAAATTTAACCGTTGCTATTAGTTTTTTAATTAACAACGGTTTTTCAAGTGTGACCCGTTGTTAAAACTAATAACAACGGTTATCAACACAGAACCGTTGTAATTAAGTTTGGTAAAATTCGCGGAATCAATTCTACAACGTGTTTTGATGATTTTCGTGAATAAGCGTTGTTAAAGGGCCGTTGTGGTTGCCTGTATTTGTAGTAGTGTATAGTCTTGGCATACAAGTTAATTTAATAATGTTCAAATCAATTGTGATGAATCAAATATTCGGATAATCGATTTAATCATAAATTAGATATTCATTTTAAGAGGTTAAATTGAATCATCTAGTTTGAATCTATGTTTAAATTAAAAGATGATAATTATACCAATCTTGTTATATTAGCAACATTAAACATTTTGTTCACATTGATAAGTTTTTTTTGTCGAAAAAAAAAAACTGTTTTTTTTAGGGTAATTGCCGAGAGCATTAAAGAAAAAAAAACTATTTTTGTTTTTTTTTTTAAAATGCCGAGAGCACAGGAGAAAAAAAAAACTGTTTTTTCTTTGGCAGAATGCCGTGTGCAGTAAAATAAAAAAAAAATTCTGTTTTTTGTTTATTTTGGCCAATTATTATTTTCTATAATGTATAATAATTATTGTGAAAAGGTTCACAAAATTTGAGATACCCAAATTATTTTAAAGAGGTTTAAAATAATGTTAGGTTAATTCATATTATAGGTTAATGTGAATTAAGATTGGAATTATTGTGAGTAATTGAGGAATTGTCACATAATTTGATCATTTAAATAGGTGGTTTGGATAAATTATTCTACATAATTAAGGAATTATGTCTTGAATGATTAATTTATAGTTGATGCATTTTTATTTAGTTGTATGAATTGTTGAATGGTTTAATTTACGTATTTTTGCAATCGGTTGTAATTTGTATTACCTAGTGTGACCTTAGTTAATTATGTTTTCGTAATGATGGAAACATAATTTTAATGTAATTTTGAGATCTCGAATCTCCTTTAATTTTCTTTAGTATTATGTTTTTGAAATTAGAATGTAAATAGGTTTATTTTGTAATTTTAATTGCAATTTTGAGAGGACTAAAGATGGAGATTGGATTGCTCACTCCCGCTACATGGACCAAGATGGAACATCAAGACAAGCTTCTCGGGTCCTAGGAAGGATTCCAAAGTTGTATTTATGTTCATTTTGGTAGATAGGCCACACTAGGTTTTTGTTTTTGTTTTACGTTTTTCCATTCTTGTTGCTTTTCTTCACATGATAGTTAGTGCATCATATTCCGCCTAAACCAAACCACCTACTACTTAAATGCATGAAAATTGACTCATATAGTTTGGATGTTAGTTTTCATAGACATACAGATGTCACACACAATATTAAGCCATCATCTTAGTTTATTCATTCTCGCATGCTAGATATCAGTTCACTTAAAATGAATTAAAATAAAGTTGATGGGATCTTCCTCTAAAACCAAAATTGAGACTAGTCTTTATAAGGGCAAACAACTATGAATCCCTTCTTCATCGGCAGGCATATAGGACCTTACACTCCATATGACCCCTTGTACGTTGGGTAAGTAGTATGTGTTGACTTATTTTACCTCAACATTATAGTCCGAAGAGTTTCTCGTGATTATGATGGACTAAAGATAGAATTTACAGAAATTTATCAACCAAGAATTCTAACAGTAGAATTAGCCATGAGGTTGGCTTATCAATTTACTGATAATTAAGTCTTGGGATCATTTATATAATTCTTGAGGGAGGTCAATTGTATAAATGCTTGAGTCTTCGCTTATAACAGTTTTTGCATTAGACTTAAATCATAACGATGAGTATGCTTATTATAGTTTTCTTCTTCTTTTCGCAATGTAGAATTCGTTTTATATTGATAATACTGCTTACAACAAATGGCTGGAAATAATGATATCCCTATGCCAAGTGCCACACTTGGACGCGAGTCCTGGCTAAAAGCTTTCATGGACCACATGAATCGATTTCACACGATCAAGAATGACGGGTCCAACTTTGGACCGGAGGCATCATTACGGAATGCTGCCATTGCTGACAGTAAGCTCAAGTACTTAACTGAGCCAATACCGCCAAACCCAGGCCCCAATGCAAGAGCTAACGAGTCAATTGCTTATAGTGACTTCGTTATGGAAGTGGGTGCGATAGAGAACGTACTCATTTTTGCAATGGAAACCAATTTGCAAAGACGCTTCATTGCCCAAGGTGCAAACAAGATTTTCACCACGCTCACTAATGAGTTCTCAAAAGCACCGAGAATCGTTACTTATGAGCATACCTGTCGCTTCTTTGATGCGAAACTCCAGAAGGGCCAACCGGTTATCCCACACATTCTTAACATGATTGAGAATGTCGAGAAACTGGAGGCACTTGATTGCAAAATCAGTGAGAGCATAGTCATTGGCGGTATGCTTCATTCACTTCATGATGGTTTTGCCCTCTTCAGCGCAAATTACTACATGAATGACATGAAGAAAAGTCCTCATGAGCTACACTCACTTCTCGTACAGACCGAGAAGGATATGAAATTGAGTGGGAGCATGAAGCAAGATGTTCTCATGATTTCCAACAAGATTAAGGGTAAGGGCAAAGTCACGGCGGCCTAACTGTAGGAAAGCCGAAGTTTAAAAAGTCAGGAAATGGTAAGAGTGGGCCTGGTGAGACTAGTGGCTCACAAGGCAAGCCAAAGAGCAAGGACGGTAACGTTGAATGCCACCATTGTCACAAGACTGGACATTGGAAGAGGAACTGTCCCGTGTACCGTGAGGACATAAAAGCAGGCCGCATCACTCCTGTTGGTATGTCATCTTATATTCATATGATTGAGATTAACCATGCAAGTTTCGGAACTTGGGTACTTGATACTGGTTGTGGTTCTCATCTGTGTAATCATTTGCAGGGCCTAAAAAACATCAAACCCCTCGCAAACGGTGATGTGGACCTGCGAGTCGGGAATGGAGCACGAGTTGCTGCAGTCTCAGTGGGAACATACGTAATCCAGCTCCCTAGTGGTTTTGAGTTATATTTATATAACTATTACTATGTACCTAGTTTATCTAAGAATATTATTTTTGTTTCCGTACTTGATAAAGACGGTTTTTCATTCAATAAAGGACAATAGCTGTATTTTCTCTTTTAATGAAATGGTTTATGGCAAAGCAGTTTCCATGAATGGAATTTATATCTTAGATCAAACCACAGATATATTACATGTGAATAATAAGAATTTAAAGGTTGGTGACAAATATCAAACTTATCTATGACATTGTCGAATGGGACACATAAATGAAAAACGTGTAAAGAAACTCATTGAGAGTGGAACTATTTCCACATTTGATTTCCCTTCTTTTGGCACGTGTGAATCATGTCTTATCGGCAAAATGACTCGAATTTCCTTCAAAGGTGTTGGAATGCGCGCTAGTGACCTATTAGGACTCATACATACTGGACCTATGTCAATTACCGCAAGAGACGGCTATAGATATTTTATCACTTTCACGGATGATTTGAGTAGATACGGATATGTCTACTTAATGAAGCATAAAAGTGAGTCTTTTGAAATATTCAAGGAATACCAGAATAAGGTTGAGAACCAACTGGGAAGAAAGGTTAAAGCACTCCGTTCAGATCGGGGTGGCGAATATCTTTCAAATGAGTTTGATCAACACCTTAAAGACTGTGGAATAGTTTTGCAGTTAACTCCACCTGGAACACCTCAATTAAATGGTGTGTCCGAACGGAGAAATCGAACACTACTTAATATGGTTCGATCCATGATGAGTCACATGGTAGTACCTGATTCATTATGGGGTTTTGCTCTTTTGTCAGCTGCTCTTATACTTAACCAAGTCCGTCTAAAGCTGTCGACAAGACTCCATATGAAATGTGGAAGGGAACGGTCCCTAACTTGTCCTTTATTCGGGTTTGGAGCTGCGAGGCTTATGTCAAGTGGAGACACGAGGATAAGCTCGGCCCGCGATCGATCAAGACATACTTTATTGGTTATCCAAAAGGAATGTTTGGTCATTACTTCTATTCGCCTATCGAACATCGAGTTTTTGTTGCGGCTAGTGCAAAGTTCTTAGAGAAAGAATTTCTCGAGAACAAGTCAAGTAATACCGTTTTACACAAGAATTATTCTTGATACAGGTTTTGATTCTCATCTGTGTAATCATTTGTAGGGCCTAAAAAACATCAAACCTCTCGCAAAGGGTGATGTGGACCTGCGAGTCAGGAATGGAGCACGAGTTGCTGCAGTCTCAGTGGGAACATACGTAATCCATCTCCCTAGTGGTTTTGAGTTATATTTATATAACTGTTACTATGTACCCAGTTTATCTAAGAATATTATTTCTGTTTCCGTACTTGATAAAGACTGTTTTTCATTTTCAATAAAGGACAATTGCTGTATTTTCTCTTTTAATGAAATGGTTTATGGCAAAGCAGTTTCCATGAATGGAATTTATATCTTAGATCAAACTACAGATATATTACATGTGAATAATAAAAAATTAAAGGTTGGTGACAAATATCAAACTTATCTATGGCATTGTCGAATGGGACACATAAATGAAAAATGTGTAAAGAAACTCATTGAGAGTGGAACTATTTCCACATTTGTTTCTCTTCTTTTGGCACGTGTGAATCATGTCTTATCGGCAAAATGACTCGAATTTCCTTCAAAGGTGTTGGAATGCGCGCTAGTGACCTATTAGGACTCATACATACTGATATATGTGGACCTATGTCAATTACCGCAAGAGACGGCTATAGATATTTTATCACTTTCACGGATGATTTGAGTAGATACGGATATGTCTACTTAATGTAGCATAAAAGTGAGTCTTTTGAAAAATTTAAGGAATACCAGAATAAGGTTGAGAACCAACTGGGAAGAAAGGTTAAAGCACTCCGTTCAGATCGGGGTGGCGAATATCTTTCAAATGAGTTTGATCAACACCTTAAAGACTGTGGAATAGTTTTGCAGTTAACTCCACCTGGAACACCTCAATTAAATGGTGTTTCCGAACGGAGAAATCGAACACTACTTGATATGGTTCGATCCATGATGAGTCACACGGTAGTACCTAATTCATTATGGGGTTTTGCTCTTTTGTCACCGCTCTTATACTTAACCAAGTCCGTCTAAAGTCATTTCGACAAGACTCCGTATGAAATGTGGAAGGGAACGGTCCCTAACTTGTCCTTTATTCGGGTTTGGAGCTGCGAGGCTTATGTCAAGTGGAGACACGAGGATAAGCTCGGCCCGCGATCGGTCAAGACATACTTTATTGGTTATCCAAAAGGAATGTTTGGTCATTACTTCTATTCGCCTATCGAACATCGAGTTTTTGTTGCGGCTAGTGCAAAGTTCTTAGAGAAAGAATTTCTCGAGAACAAGTCAAGTAATATAACCTTCGAGCTGTCGGAGATTAAAGAACCAACAACCGAGGAACAGATAGAGGAAGTTGTTCCTTCAACTGATGATACGGTTAATATTGCTCAGGAACCTAGGAGGTCGGGTAGAGTCTCTAATCCTCCAGACAGATACATTGGTAAGGTCGAGGAAAATGATGTTTTACTCCTAGAGTATAATGAACCCGCTACCTATAAAGGTGTCATGACTTGTTCCGACTCTAAGCTATGGCTTGAAGCCATGCAATCCGAGATGGACTCCATGTATGAGAATGACGTTTGGGATCTTGTTGATTTACCTAACAAGGTAAGACCTCTTAAGTGCAAATGGCGTTACAAAATAAAGCATTCTGTAGACGGGCAACCAGATACCTATAAAGCACGACTAGTGGCAAAAGGTTTCACTCAAGTGCACGGATTGCATTATGATGAAATTTTTGCACCCGTAGTTATGCTACGTTCCATTCGGATAATCTTAGCGATTGCCGCTTTTCATGACTATGAAATTTGGCAAATGGATGTGAAAACCGCCTTCTTAAACGGTTATTTGGAGGAGGAATTGTACATGGTACAACCCGAAGGTTTCATAGATCCTGAAAATCCTAAGAAAGTGTGCAAGCTTAAGCGTTCCATTTATGGACTTAAGCAAGCTTCTCGGAGTTGGAATCATCGTTTCGACCAGGTGATAAAAGAGTATGGTTTCACTCGATCGGTCGAGGAACTATGCTTATATGTCAAGTCGAGTGGGAGCAAGATTATTTTCTTGATATTGTATGTCGATGACATACTCTTGATTGGGAATGACATTCCTCTCTTATCTATCTTCGGTAAAAGGATGGTTGAAGAACCATTTCCAGATGAAAGATCTGGGTGAGGCACAACGCATATTGGGAATCCGTATCTATCGAGATTGATCACGACGGATGTTATCACTGAGTCAGGAGTCTTATTTAGATAAGATTCTTGAAAGGTTCAGCATGACCAACTCCAAGAAGGGGAACCTTCCAATGACGTCTGGGATGCATTTGAGCAAGTCTCAGTCACCCACGACACCTGAAAGGGTCGAACGCATGAGTCGTGTTCCTTATGCATCAGCCATAGGATCAATCATATATGCCATGATATGCACACGTCCAGACGTGGCATATGCATTGAGTATGACAAGTCGGTACCAAGGCAATCCAGGTGAAACACACTGGATAGCTGTTAAAAACATCCTTAAGTACCTACGAAGGACTAAGGATTGGGTATTGACTTATGGAGGAGATACTAAGCTATGTGCAATCGGACACGCAGATGCTAGCTTCCAAACAGATCGAGATGATTCAAAATCTCAGTCTGGATTCGTCTTTACTCTTAATGGTGCTGCGGTCAACTGGAAGAGTTCCAATCAGGATGTTGTAGCAGATTTTACTACTGAATCCGAGTACTATGCCGCTTCAGAAGCAACAAAGGAAGCTATATGGATGCGTCAATTCTTACAAGGACTAACCATAGTTCCTAGTTCGAATGACCCAATCACTTTCTATTGTGACAATAGAGGTGCCATCCTCCAGGCTATGGAGCCTAAGTCTAGCAACAAGTCTAGACATGTACATCGGAAGGCTCACCTGATCCGTGATTACGTGGAGCAAGAGGAGATAGTGATTGACAAGATTGCTTCGGATGACAACATCGCAGACCCTCTCACTAAACCATTGAAATATGATAAGCATGAAGGGCACGTTATTTCCATGGGAATTAAACGTGTTCCTGAGTTGTACTAGTTGCTAATGAATTCGATACATTATCTTTTTCATATGCTATTTATAACTTCATCGTATTATTTCATATTTTGTTTTTCATGTGGATTGTACGACAACATTGAACGCCACAAAGTGAACTGAATTACATTATATTTGTTTTGGTCCGTAATCGCCTACATGAGCTGATAACTCTGGCTATTATTTTGTGAAGTTGATTGATGGTGGGTTCAACGAGCCATAAGTCAAACGGTTGGCTGATCGATCACGATCGAGTTATAACGATACCTCGTAGGACAATTGTGACAACGTAATGGAGTCCTAAATGTTTAAAAACATTCGGTGCCAGGTCGTGGATTGGACGTCCATTGTGTTCCTAGAGTCGATTCTTTTGACTATCAACTGTCTCTTGAGATTAAGGCAGTTTTTGGGAGACTTTGGTTTCTTTCTCATGGTCGACCGTAATAGGAGGCTAAGCAGATTTTTACTGGGTCATTTCATACTGTGCTTATATCTCAGGGATTCGAGTTGAAGAAAATATCCAACCTTTATCAGGTTTAGTTATTTCTCAGGGCCACTCGAGGAGTTGTAACTGAAATGCATGGCCATGCTCAAATGTTGATTCGTTTATCAGTTAAGTTACTCTCTAGTCGGGAAAACCACTCTTGATATTGATCACTTGTAAAATACGACCTTTGTGAATACGGATTTTGCAAATTGTTTTACATTGAGTGGGAGAAATTTTAGGATATGAGAATCGGTTATCGCACACACACTTGTGAAGACAAGTAGGAGTTTGTTGGAGCTTGTGTCCTCCACAGTTAGTGTGATAACATATATAAATCTCTTATAGGTTCACAAGGGTATACTTAGTATTTTATCAGATGATTAACATTTACTTAATAACAGTTGACTTGCTAGAAGTTTGACGTTATTATCATACTGATGGCGGTGATCAACTGGTCCCTAAAAGTCACAACTAAAGGATGTGTTTGAGAGATGTGATTGTATGAAAATATAATCACATTGATGCCTTATATGACTAAAAGGTTAGTCCATGTTTTTGACTAAACAGTTAGTCAATGTGATGATGAGACGATTATTTAATACAATTAAATAATATCAACTGAGACGAATTAATTATAAATTCGTAAATTGAATATAAACAGATATATTTAATTAATGTATATAATGTTAGCTTAAACGAATTAAGATTTTAATTCGTAATTAAACGTAACCAGTTATATTTAATTAGCAAATTATAAATATGTTATATTTATAGTTAGTGTATATATTATGCGAAATTGTCATAATAAAATGTTGACAGACCATTATTAATAAATCGACTACAAACTGTTGTGTGTGGACTTATTAATACATGTCGACATAATTGACTATTAATATAATACACATTATATACAATTTGAGAACAACCAAAAATAAGAAGATTTTTCTCCTTATTTTTGGTGGTCGGTGAAACCCAAAATAAGAGGAAAAAAAGGAAGAAAATATCTTCCCCTAATTCCTCCTATTTGGACGGTTTAAGAGGAGGAAAAGAGAGATTTTTTTCTCTCTTCCTTTTTGACCTAATTCTCTCATCACAAAACTAAAACCCTAAAAATAAGTAACAATTTTAGGGATCTCTTTCTAGCAAGAACAAGGGCATTTCTCAAAGCATTTTGGGTGCAACGATTAGGATAATATCGATCTCGATATTGTTCTTAGGCCAAATTGCTAGGACTAAAGGTTGATTCTAATCTCTATACTTTTGTTTTTGCAAATTCGTTTATGACTAGTTATTTCATAATTATAATTTCGTTATAATCCGAAATTTTTCTTGATGAAATATACCGATATTTCTCACAATGATTGTTTTCCATTCCTGTTATCAACATATTCTAAAGTTTTTGAGGCTGAAACTCTCTTTTCACCATCATTTGCAAATTTTTAATACTTATTACTACCGTTTGCACACCTAAAATTTTCAATGGCAAATGTCTTAAATATTATTATTCTTAAAATTCTTAAGAGGTAGTAGATATTGTACCCTACCGAAGCGGTCTTAACTTAGTAGATAAGACGGATTTATCATGACAATTTAACACAAAAAAATGTAGGATTACGGGGATTGATTAATAGAGTATACCTGCCATCTTTTGTATGTTTTGTATGATGTTCTTCCCACAATTCGCACAATGGATGTAAATGTTTAGAATTACTCGAATTATTTTAGGCTGCATCACCACTAATTAAACATTAATTTCATTAGTTACCCAAACTGCATGGTAAGAGGAAAAAAAATTAAACTAATTCATAATAATCTTCAAGTCTTGTATGAGATTGTTTTACTAATAATTGTACCAACCAAATATCTAATGCTAGAGCTCTAAAACCTAATCTTCCTAATTGCTACCTTTAATTCATTTTTTGGATACATAAGAGGAAAGGCGAGGGTAATGGAGAAAGAAGGAAAATGAATGAAAATGGATACAACAATGACGTTCTCTCTCCAAAGCTTTTCTGTCTTTGGAAAGATTTTAGTTATCCTAGTAGAATGAAAATGAATCTTTCTATTTCTATTCCTGTCAAATCCTCCAATGCATGTGATCTTACAAATGCCTTTACAGCTGCGTGTAGTCGTATACCATATACGTATCCCTCTCTTCCGTGACATTATGAATGCAACAGTTCAGAATCTTGGGGATGTCATACTGAATTATTGTTATTTAGTCTCAAAGCATTATGTATTGCTGATCTTTGATAGTCCCGGTCACACAGTTCAGTAGGAAGAGTTCAGTAAGAAGAGTCATTCGTTAAAATTTTATCTGGAAGATTCATAAGTTAAATACTCAAGGAAAGTATTTGTTAATCCTTAATTATGATTAACATCAGCGGTTATTGTAATTCTTTAGTAGTCAGGTCTTACAGTTCTTTATATTGTAATATTAGTTTATCAGTTGATTGTCTTTAATTTCAGGGCAGGATCCGGATAATTGGAATTTGGACCAAAGTTTGGACAGTGACGCTACTTCAGTAGTTTATATGGTGAGTATTACAAATTCCTATTTTAGTTTTCATTTATTATTCATTAATAAAACCTTGTCTTCGTTCTCGTGTATGTGATTGATACTTACTCTACAATGTTCTGATTATATGATTTAATGTGCTGAGATTTATGAGTATTCAATCTTGTAAGGAATGAATTCTGGAATGTCGTCGCCCGAGATAGCCGAGCTTGCAAAATCAACCTTGAATTCACCGGTATTTTTATGTTTATGTTGTCTTTAAATTTAGCGTTATTTGAGAAGAATAATCCAGACTATGTCTACCCTTCTCCTATTAATCCATTAATAAGGTTGAGGCTACTAAATTATTTTCAGGAGGGCTTCTAAGCTAAGAATCTAGTAGCGTTGAAAATTTCGGTGTACATGAAGTAGAACTTAGCTAAGCTCTCTTGAAACTCAATTGTATGTATTGAATACGTAATTGGCTATGGCATGTGTGATGTGTTAGTAGTTGGACTAGAATATTTGAAGCCATGGGTTCTGACTATTGAGAAATTGATTATTCGTATGACTTGATTAACTTCGACAAATTGGCCGCATTATGACCATTATACTCTATTCCAGGAACTTTCACTTACAAACATAGGATTAATTGTTGTTGCTCCTGAGGGGTGTGAATCAAATGAGATAACAAAAGTAGATCTTTCGAGAAAGTCCCTCGAATAGCTTCCTGTTACACGCCACCATCAGGGCATCACCAGAAAATAATTGGGGATGAAAAAATCCTAAATTAAAATTTCAGCCTTCTTTAACCCCCTAAAATGGCAGTAATTGAAGAACGACCTAAAACCCTCAATAACCCTCAAACGACATTGCAATTGATGATTTGTTTTCTTTGATATCTGATGAGAATCTTTAAATTATACTTTCAAAAGTGTTGATTTTGCAGCATGTGTTACTTTCATTGGTTTGCAAGAGGTGGTATTATGTGTTAGGTAAATTGAGGAGGTCAAAGTGGCATAGTCCTATTACTTCCACCTATAGAGATGGTTCAAAGCCGTAATGTATCTCTAATGTATTGTAAATGATGTTTGTTGCGGAAAACCGATTTTGTTTGCATATATTGATGATATTGATGTATTTTTGTTAGTTTGGGAAGGCTAGGGAGTATACTTCATAGTTATACTTTTATGGTTTCTTAAGCAATATTGTGATTTCAGCTTTTAGTTATTGGTATCACTTGCTTGACTACTTAATAATATTTGCTTTCCTTGCATATCATGTAGATATCAAACTCAACAAATGGCGGAGCTACATCAGATGAATGGAGCAAATCTCGAATTCACTTTTCGGAGTAGATTAGTCGCACCTTTTGGCTTGGATTTAATATTTTGGGGGCATTTTATTATTTTTTGCGTGAAAACATTAATAACGATATTTTTTCTGATTTCTATTGTTCGAATGAAATAATTACAATACTTCTTTAATTAGAATTTTGTATGCACGCATTTAGTTATTTGATAATGCAATTTTATGGTATAAAATTTTGTTTTGTATATATACTAGTCAAATTAATGTTGTCTATACACTCTTTATGATGTCGTCTAGTAATCTAAATGTTTTAATTCAATCGTATGATGAAAACAGTAGTCGTAGTGAATTTTCCTAGTGGCAGGAAAAAGCGTCGAGAAATATCAATTTCGACGCAAAAAGTGTAGAGAAACCCTGATGCTAAAAAGCGTTGTTGCTCGTGATACAAAAAAGCGTCGACAAGGCTGACACTAAAAAGTGTAATAAATTCCTGAGGTCCCAAAAAACCACGCTTCTAAAAGCGTCGGGAAAAAAATGGTGACTCTCTATAATCGCTCGAAAAAAGCTTCCTTTATTAATATAGATAGATATTGATTGATTAGAAAATATTTGGAGTTTTTCCCCCTAAAGTACTTTAGCTATAACTTGAGTCTTAAATTCAGAAGTTATTCTATGAGTATACTCCTGATAATTGTTAAATTTTATATACAAAGCGGTATAAAAAAACAACGCTTTTTGCATGATATCTACACTAGTTCATTATGATTGAAATGGTCATCCTATCATTTAGTATATATGCACGATAGATAATATGTAAAAACTGTATTTTATTAGATTTCCAAATATCGTTGTAATAATTTCTATATGATTGAAATGATCCTATCATTTTATATTTAGTGATTATATATCTTGTTAGTTGTTACACGAAGAAATGGTCACAAATAAGATTCCTACACCCAAATAACCACAAGATAGTCAAATACTCGTAAGCACGTTTTAGGTCGTCATTTGTGAGAGCATATTGTATAAATAGTAGGGAATTGGTAATGAACTACATACTCAACAAGATAATATACATACTATAAGACTAAGACGAAAGAAAACGATTAGTATTTACGATTGTTGTTTAAAAAATGGAGGGCAAGCTCATTTCATACAAGAATACTATGTTGGCGATTCTTCTCATCCTTGTAATCGGTAATTGTACTAATTTTCTTACATTTTAAAATTGATATCAAGATTGTAGTAATATTTATTCATAAATATTTCAGTTGAACTCATGGGCGAGAAAGCACAAGGATGTTCAGATGATGGACAAGAATGTGGCCTTTTTAAACGTTGTTGTGCGGGATTCTTTTGTAATAATAGAGAGGACATTTTGGGAGGCAAATGCCAAAAAGGTACGTAGTAGATAGTAAAAAAACAATCATATGAAGAGTCTTCTTACACAAAAATACCGTCTTATATGTACATTTCGTGGCCAAGATCGATACTAATATTTGGTCAAAATGACACGGATCGATCACTTTTATAGAATGAAAAATTCTAAGATTCTGTAGGAGGACTATTAGTGTGTTATCCGTAGCCAATAGGAAACTTCATTCCTAATATTTTTGCTTACCTTTGCCTTTATATTTATATTTCAACAATTGATACGTTTTACTATCCTTTGCCTTTGCCTTTATATTTATATATACATTAATAACTACCTTAACCTACAAATGATATCTAATGTTATAATTTTATTTGACAGAGAATAGCGGATGTGGAGAGAAAAATGAAGCATGCTCAAAGATCGCTTTTCAGAAATGTTGTGGAAAACTCGAATGCTCAGGAACTTTCAGTGGCACGTGCAAAGATAGTAAGGGTTTTGGTCGATTACTCACTTAGCCAGACATGATAACTATATTACCAACTAAAAATATATTAAAAAAATATTTTCTCTTTTTAAAATTTAGTAAAGTAAATTTGTACGTAAACCTTCAACATTTCAGCTAGCTAGATTATTAACTACCACCGACATTTTTATCACAATAATATTGCCCAAGTTCTCTTTAGGTCAAGAATAGAGTTGGTTATTCGTCATTTTTTATGTAATTTCAAAATTGGAAATGAGACGATTAAATTAGGATATAGGAAGTACAACTCTTGTTTTTAAAAGTGGCGATACATATATTTTTCTATCTATTTCATTTGTATTTTTTTAAAATATAAATTGTACACCGTAGTAAGTATTATTTATAAACATTCTGGTTCAAATCGTAGGGGTAGAACCATCTTGTTTTGGTCTTGGAAAGCCATGTGGCCCAAAACAGCAGATTCTTGGTCGTTGTTGTGCGGGAACCATTTGTGATAACAGTAATAGTGACAGCATTTTCGGAGGTGTATGCGTAAAAGGTACGAAGTTTATAATGTATTATGACATGCATGGCCTTTGCTTACAAATAAATGATACCTAACGTTGTAGTAATTTAAATTGACAGAGAAAAAAAGCGGATGTAAAAGAGTAAATGAATCATGCTCAAAGGCCATTCTTTCCACATGTTGTGGAGAACTTAAATGCTCGGGTTTTTTCAAGGGCACGTGCAATTAATCAACGAAATCAGGACATTTATGGACCAAACTTGATGATGATTTTATTTTTTTTCTTTACTTTATGTTAAATGTTTTCTATTTCCTGTAATTTTCATATGTTTGGTTTGTTTTACCAGGGATAATTTGCCTCATGTTTCCCTAATTATTTATGTCTTCTCTTAAAATTGATAGTCCATTAATAAAAGCTTATTGTTTTCCATTGTGTATAAAATGTTTCAATTATTCTAAAAACATTTCTTATGTCTTATTCATCTTATAAGCATGTCGTTTTATGCTCCAGGTAGCAGTTTTACCGCAACTGTAAAAAAAACACCTAGAATAATGAGGTGAACTTCTTGCCGATAAATAGTTTGAAATGAATGCTAAAGGGATAAATAGTTTATTTAAAAAACTAGTCATAAAAACTTCTTGATAATAGATGTTACGTACTATTCGCGTGGAAACAAGCTAAGTGTCTTTAAGACATTTAGAGGCCGTAAATAACCTCTTATATCTTGATCAGATGCAAAGCCAGGATTTTAAGGCAGCGGGGGCGGAAATTTTCAATGGGGACGAGAGGGAAATATTATAAGAGAGCCTCAAAAAAATTCGAAAATTTTAACTAAAAATTTTGAAATTTTCAAATTTCAGCGGGGGCGACTGCCCCTGCTCCCCCTCCCCCCCCCCATCTTGATTCTTGTTACTGCCCTTAATGAAAGGACATGTGACACTGGTTGATCTTATATCAATGAACGAACACAAACGCTACAACACTAATAAAATGATATGTTTGTATGTATATCCATGAACATATACACCAGTGTAGTTACAAGTTCAAGAGAACATGCTCAATGAAGGATGATTACCTCCCTTGTGTTTTGGTATTTTTCTACCGAATTAAATTAAATTAGGTCAAAGTGGTCTTATGCGTTATTTGTGGGATTAGCGATGTAAGTATGGTTGACACGTAAACTAATAAGGACGTAAATAAGAGATTAACACAAGAACTTTGGTGATGCGGAAAACCCAATGTGGCAAACGACCGCGGGAAGGGGACAATACCCTTCCAATGATTGCACTAGCTTTTTAATATGGAGGATGAATACAATAATGGTGACACGGCTATCTTGCCAGTACAATGTCTAGGGTTTGTATGTATATGAATGGATGCTCTTTCTTCCTCCCTTTGCCTTATATATAGGACCCCAACCCTAGTAGGGTTTAAGATGCTTGCATAATAAGTTAGCCGAACTACATCCTCTTGGGCTTCTTCTGCTGCCGGGTGTTAGCTTGCTAACTGAGGCCCAACGCTCTTCATTCTGTCAGAAGTCCACCTGGCTGCCCCATGCTTACGGGTTTCTCAAGGCTGCCAACCTATCCGGCCCAATTCGTCTCTTCTAACCCCCTTGCTGGATCAATTATCTCCGTGGCCCAATATACAGATTTTGGCCTAAACAGTTTGCCCCTAATTTCTTGCGAGGCATGCTTCGAACTGACGAGCGGGAAATTATTAGTTGTATCTCGCGCAGTCTTTTGCTTAACTTCCCATACACTCATCATTACCCCATGCCTCCTCATTTCTCGCCCCCCGAATCCCCTTCCCTTATAACTCCAACCGCCCCACACCCACTTCTCCACAATTAATTCCCAAAACCTCAAAACCTTTTCCTCTCTCTAAAACCCTTCTCCTTACTTTTCCTTTCTTTGCCGGAACTTCACCATTCTCGCCGGAGCTCCACTTTCGCTTTATCAGGTACTACCTCCATCTTTCCAATCTTCTTCTTGTATTACTATAGGTAAATCTCGCCACGCCCCTTCGTCTTCTACCTCAGCCACTTCGGTGCCTGACCCCTTTTTCCCGTCTCATGACCTCTTAACCCACCCCAATAATTGTGACTCCTCCTTGACGGCTGCCGACATTCCCCAAATTAAGGAGCTGTTGGGGCTCGGCGACGAGGTGGATATCGTCGTCCCCGGCTTTGGACAAAAGGCGGACGCATCCCGAGAAGGGTGGATCTGTCTTTACCTTTACCCTTTCAAGAATGGCCTTCGTTTCCCATTCCCTAAGTTGGTTCAGGACTTTGTCCGAACTAATGGCTTTGCCATGGTTCAAATTGTTGCACATGTATGGAGGGTTCTACTCTATTCCCTTACTACTAGCCAGAACAAGGGCAGCACTATCAATCTTGGCGATCTCGCACACATGTTTGAGACTCGGTCGCTGGGAAGAGGCCGATTTTCTTTTCGCGGCCACGGTGAGACCCCCTTCAGGCATGTGTCGAAGTCGAAGGACGAGAAGTGGTTTGAAGAATTCTTCTACCTGAGGAAGGACTCCATTCAGCCGCCTGCTGATTATATCTTTGAGGACTGGGTCATGACTTTGTGTACGCAACTTTCTTGTTGTTTTGTTGGTTTCATCATGCTCACGGGCTTACTTTTTATTTGTGTGCAGGCCCTCGCAACCTGATCCGCCTGGGTGGCCCTACGTCTGCTCGCAATAAGCTGTTTTGCATACCTGTTGCTGACAGGAAGTTTCCCGACCTGCTCTCTGGTTTTTCTCCTGCTTCCTCCTCCAATCCTCAGCAATCGTCGCGCAACATGTCTTCTCGTAAGTCCCTGCAACTTTGATGCCTGATGTTTTATTTTGCTCACCCGATATTCCCTAACGCCTGGTTTCTTGCTTACAGCTGGTGCCAGAATTGATCCCTTAGAGGCCATCCTTCAGAGTGTAAGAAGGAAGCGGGCTGCTGGGAGCCCTGACGCCCCTTCCGCCTCTAAGAGGAATGCTCCTGCTGCTTCCTTTCAGTCGCCTCCTGCCCGCTCCGGTACCGTTCGATCTGCCTCTGAGCCATTGGAAGTCAGTCCCCTATCACGCCATCTTCCTACTCCTCCATCAAGCCCTGCTGCCGCTGGCGGAGGTATCACTGCCCATTTTCCTGAGGGCTTTGGGAACGTGGATCTGGTGCCTTCTTGACGTGCTATGGACCAGCTTCTGTTTCCACCACTAGTGGAAACTTTCAAGCAGTTCTCCGCTGAGGAGAGGGTTGAAAATGACGTGCACAACGCCTTCATGGTAAGTTTGCCCCTTCTAATGCCCTTATTCGTTCTGAACCCCTTTCCGTTGAATCTGCCAATCTTTCTTTCTGGTGACAGGTTTTCCAGTCAGCTCTGTATAATAGGAAGATGATCGATGTGGTTCAAACTACAAACAAAGCCACCAATCCCAGGAATCAAGAGCTCACAGGGACTACTGCTGATTTGGAGCAATATCGTTTTGACTTGAGGCAGCGTGTAGCGGAACTATAGGTTGACCTATCTGGTACCAAGATGTGGACAAGGGGAAATTTACATCCACGCGAGAATATGTGATTTATAGTCGCCACTAAATTTTTAAATGGAATTTAGAAACCAAGTAGAGATTTAGGTTCGTTTGAGTTTACGTGTTAGGAAGTTTGATCAAATTCTTTAATTAACACCCAACCCCGCCGGTTATAATAACAGTCTCTACTAATAGAAAACATTGGCTATATTGGCTACGAGTTCATATATGCGATCGTTGTTTTTAAAACCCTAGCATGTGACATCAATTCTATGTCGATTTATTGCAATTAAACTTCGTCGAGTTATTTAGCATATGAAGTTCATTAACTATTCTAGTAAACAAACAAAAAGGAGATAGAGAAGAAGGTTTACTTATCTTTAGCATAAGATAGATTAGCAAACATTAGTTGCATAACAATTACGATAACAATTGCAAATCAAACAACAAACGAATGCAAAAGAGCAAACCAAGGAGGGCACGCATAACGAGGTTGGCCAAGACCAATTCGGTCAATTTGGGATCGTACTAGACCTATTCTAAGTCAAGTCGTGTTTCATTCATGTGACATGTGATAAACAATCAAATTAGATTAAGTTATTTCATAATTAATCTGGTTAAAACAAACATGCAATCTTCACTTTAATTATTTCATAACTAAATTAGACATGTGAGTAATCATGTGAAAATAAGACTAATTCTTAGTATTTAGAAGAAAACGTGACCTATGAAGGATTCAAACATA